>NC_057419.1:7692798-7835509 GCF_019320065.1 Cervus canadensis
GAATAGTGGGTTAATTAAAGGATAAAGCATCTCCCATTTTCATGTGTGATGAGGTGAGTGCATGTCTATCAGGGGAGAACTCTGCTTGCTTTTTATTTGGGTCAGAACAAGACCCGAGTGGCAGGTACAGATACTCGGAAGTTGGTCAGCAAGCAGGTCAGTTCCATACTGTGATGGATGAAGCCCCCAGATCCATGGAACTCCTGTGAGTCTTTGGGGCCCTCCTACTGGTGCTGGGGTGTGGCTCTAGTTACAGAGTTGGATGGGGATTAGTTCTTCAGACAGGCAGCAGACATCTGAGTCATGAAATGGTAACTGAGACTTAATTTATATTAAGTGAAGATCTGACTTGGACACTCCACTTCTTGTTCTGCACTCAGAATGGGTTCTGAGGGGCAAAATTCTGCCTTCTATGTGATGTTTTTCAGTTAAATTGAATGTTGAAGAGGAAGGCTTGGAGAAATTCAGGCAGCTGACAGAACAGAAAGGAATTGAGGAGAAAAATGTTGTGAATTTCATCGAAAATGGTAATGGAATTCTATTTTTTCCTAAGTATATCATTCACCTTATATGAAAATATACTCTCAGGAAACAAATCAATTTATTTGATATCTATTTCTCCATAAATATTATTTCGTATAATCTGGTACTTGAAACAAAACAAAACAGTCTTGGAAATCCTGTGGAATGGTACTAATTGGATCTTTCTTCCCTATCCATTTGATTTCCCCCCAGAAGACCATCCTCACTCTGGGTGACAAGGTCAGAACAAACATCAGTGTAAGTGAAAATAGTCTCTTACTAATACTGTTCCATTAAATAAATAAATATGCATGGTGATTTCATATCTGCCAAATTTTGTAGATAACAATGATTTTTGGCCCCACAACGTACATTTGATCACTAAAGAAATATCTCTGTCACAGCAGGTAATTTCTCTTCTCTCAAGCCATATTAAATTGCCACTTGGTTGGTTGATTCATCCTGAGCAGTTTTGATGAGAAAGTCTTATCCTGCAGGAATCTTGCAGACCAGAGTCTTCAGGGAGAAGGAGGAATGACCATGAGTTGGCGGAAACTTAACTAGCTTTCTCCTCAGTCCTGACCTCGTGGTTGTCCACATATATCCCTCCTCTAAGAGAAACAGGATTAAAGGGTGCTCACATTGACTACAGGAAAAGTGTTCAATCTCATATAATTCTGACAGAACCAGTAGAGGTCTTCCAGTCACACTGTCTGAAACATGCATATGAGTTCTACCCCACCTTCACAAGATGATTTTCTTGAAATGAAATCGTTAAACTTTCTAAACTAAGACAGCCTCAGAAAATGACACACATCTAGGATAAAGTGTGGCTTTTAATTTCCTGTTGAGAAAGAAAGGAAAGGAAAAAAGCAAAGACAAACACTAGCTTCCAGCCAAATATGATAAGAAAGATGTGGTACATATATTCAATGGAATGTTAGTCAGTCATAAAAAGGAATTAATGGCATTTGCAGCCACATGGATGGACCGAGACATGATCAAACTGAGTGAAGTCAGAAAGGGAAAGACAAATATCCCATGACATCACACATATGTGGAATCTAAAATAGGATGTGTGAAAATCTCTCAGTCGTGTCTGACTCCCTGTGACCACATGGACTGTAGTCCATGGAATTCTCCAGGCCAGAATACTGGAGTGGGTAGCTTTTCCCTTCTCTAGGGGATCTTCCCAACCTAGGGATCAAACTTAGGTCTCCCGCATTGCAGGCGGATTCTTTACCAGCTGAGCCACAAGGGGAGTCCAGGGATTCTGGATTGGGTAGCCTATCCCTTCTCCAGGGTGTCTTTCCGACCTCGGAATCAAACTGGGGTCTCCTGCATTGCAGGCAGATTCTTTACCAACTGAGTTGTCAGGGAAACCCAAAATATGACATGGAGGAACTTATCTAGAAAACAGAAACAGGGTCACAGACCTAAATAACAGATTTGTGGTTGCCAAGGGAGAAAGGCTGGAGAAAAGATGGAATAAGTATTTGGAGTCAGAAGGTGCAAGCTACAATATACAAGATAGACAGACCAAAAAGTCCTAAAGTATAGCACAGGGAACTATATGCAATACTCTTTAAAAACCCACATGAGAAAAGAATCTGAAAAAAGAATAGGTATATGTATGTATAAACTAACCACACATGAAACTAACGCAACATAATCAACTATACTTCAATGTGAATTAAATATTTTTAAAAACTATTTCTTGAAGACCCTAAAGATGAAACTTGTAGAGTTAGAGGAATGCACTCTAATCACAGAACCTGAATGTGCATTCTGAAACCATTACTCTTATAATGAATCATATAGATAAAAGGTCACCCCATATGTACATCCTGGGGAAAATTCCACATGGACCCCCACCTACATCAGAGATGTGGAGAAGTGAGTTCCATCAGTATTCTGACATTGAATCACCTATCAGCTTCAGTACCCTGGACAACCTACTGCCTGAGGCTCACCACATCAGCCATTACACAGGCGACTCCACTAAACTTTTCAGTTCAGTTCAGTTCAGTTCAGTTCAGTCACCTGGTTGTGTCCAACTCTTTGCGGACACAGAGTATCCATGAACTGCAGCACTCCAGGCTTCCATGTCCATCACCATCTCCTGGAGGTTACCCAAATTCATGTCCATCAAGTCGGTGATTCCAACCAGCCATCTCATCCTCTATTGTCCCCCTCTCCTCCTGCCTTCAATCTTTCCCAGAATCAGGGTCTTTTCCAGTGAGTCAGTTCTTCGCAGTAGGTGTCCAAAGTATTGGAGTTTCAGCTTCAGCATTAATCCTTCCAATGAATATTTAGGACTGATTTCATTTAGGATGGGCTGGTTGGAACTCCTTGTAGTCCAAGGGACTCTCAAGAGTCTTCTCCAACACTACAGTTCAAAAGCATCAATTATTCAGTGCTCAGCTTTCTTTATCAACTAAACTTTTGGTCCTGTTTTATTTACCTACAGAAATAATCATGGAGACCAGACACATCCTCATTTCCAAGGAATCAAGGTCAACACAAAGATGACTTCTCTGGTTCCTGATTAACATGATCCTTCTCTCTTCAAACTCATACTCCCTTTCCTATCTCCTCTCTGCTGGTCACTAATCACATCCTGTCTGGTGGTGTTTGATTTCTGAGGGTTTAAATAAATTGGTTCAATTTATAGTCAAGTTACGTGTGTTTGTACCAAAAGTTTGCATTATCAAACACCCAAAAATGCACATTAAATTTAACTCTCCAGAGACATACTTCTTTAATAAGATAGGTGCTCCATCAGAGGCAATTCTGAGGAGGAGTATATAGAGATTCCTAGAGGTGTCCAGGGGAGAGGGGGAGAAAGGACATGGGGTAGGGAACAGGGTTATGGATCATCTTAACTGCAGTGGGAACAGGTAATCTGGTCAAGAAAGATAATCTAGAAAGCATCATATTCATTACATGGAAAGGAACTGTGTTCCAGTCTCTGATCTTCATAGAGAGAAAGTATAAGATGCCATGGGCCACAACGTAAGGGAAACGTATATTCTGATGACACCAACACTTCTGCAGTTGAGCTGAAGATGCTTCTTATTGACTTGGATCACTAGGAATCAAAGCTGAGTAGCACCTTGGTCAATTCGTAGTATTGTGAAGTCAGTGCAGTGTTTGGAGGAACAAGAAGATTGACAGCTCAGGCAGGAAGCTGTCACTGTTTACAACACCTGAAGATGTTTCTTCCAGCCTCTTATGCATCAGAGAGCAGTAGGTGTTGGTAGTTGAAAGAGAGGCCATTTCCTTGTCATGGGGAGAGCACCCTGACCAGATCCCCTTGCTGTTTGCAATCTACAAGATTGAATACCCTCAAGACACAGAACTTATGGGACTTGTCTGGTGGTCTAGCGGTTAAGAATCCGCCTGAGGATGCACAGGACAGGGGTTCGATCCCTGATCCAGGAAGATCCCACATACCAAGGGAAAACTAAGCCAACGGAGCAGAGCTACTGAGGCTGCATGACTGGAGCCCATGCTCCGAAGAGAAGGCACCACAATTAAGACCCTGGGCAGTGCAACTAGAAAGTAGTCCCCATTCCCTGGAGCAGCAGACGGCAAAAGCAGCATCAAAGACCCAGCGCAGCCACAAATAAATCATCAAATCTCTTTTCAAAGAATGGTGCAGATGGTGATTGCAGCCATGAAATTAAAAGACGCTTACTCCTTGGAAGGAAAGTCATGACCAACCTAGACAGCATATTAAAATGCAGAGACATTGCTTTGTCAACAAAAGTCTGTCTAGTCAAGGCTATAGTTTCTCCAGTAGTCATGTATGGATGTGAGGGTTGGACTATAAAAAAAGCTGAGTGTCGAAGAATTGATGCTTTTGAACTGTGGTGTTGGAGAAGACTCTTGAGAGTCCCTTGGACTGCAAGGAGATCCAACCAGTCCATCCTAAAGGAGACCAGTCCTGAGTGTTCATTGGAAGGACTGATGTTGAAGCTGAAACTCCAATACTTTGGCCACCTGATGAGAAGAGTTGACTCATTGGAAAAGACCCTGATGCTGGGAGGGATTGGGGGCAGGATGAGAAGGGGATGACAGAGGATGAGATGGCTGGATGGCATCACCGACTCAATGGACATGAGTTTGAGTAAACTCTGAGAGTTGGTGATGCACAGGGAGGCCTGGCGTGCTGCGGTTCATGGGGTCACAAAGAGTCAGACACGACTGAGTGACTTAACTGAACTGTCATGTAATATTTCCATGGTCAATATTTTTACCCACGAAATCTGTATGTGCTGACAATATCAATTATGCAGTCTACAAGTCCTGTCTCTTTATGTTCACTGAGTCAAATACTGGAACATAATCTACCAAGAAAGAGTAGCTCGGGGTGGATAGCAGAGGCAGAATCAGATCATCAAACATTTCAAAATAATTCCCACTTGTTGGCATTAAAAAATGAAATTTTACTAGAAGATTTTTTTTTTCTTTTTTTAACATGCCAACTAATTTCAAGCCAAGGTTGAGGCTGTCTTTAACTATCTCATTTATACAGCTTTAAAATGTATTCTAACCCTTGGAACAGAAGGGTTCCACTCTCATATTGAATCTTCATCCTGTTCAAATTTTCAAATACACTGTTTTTGTGAACACTGACATCACCCCCAAATACCCACATAGAAGCACTGAGAGGTGTGTGTATCACTGGAACAGCACATGTCTATTTCAGAAAAGATATTGGCTAAAACAGTGGGTTAATTAAAGACTAAATCATCCCCCATTGTTCTGTGTGATGAGGTGAGTGTGTATCTGTCAGATGAAAAACCGTGTTCCCTATTTATTAGGGTCAGAACAAGACCTGAGTGGCAGGTACAGATATTAGGGAGTTGGTAAAGGAGAAGGTTGGTTCCATACGAATTTCATGGAGCTCCTGCTAGTCTTTGGGGTCCTGCTCAGGACACTTGTGGGGTCTAGTTACAGAGTTGCACTGAATTTAATTGTTAAGACAGACAGCAGACATCTGAGACATGGGAAATGGTTACTGTTCGAGGCTTGATTTATAATAAGTGAAGATCTGAAGTTCACACTCAACTTTTTGTTCTGTATTCAGAAATTTCTCTGGTTTCTCAGGGGCAAAAATTTTGCTTTCTGCATGGTATTTTTCAGTGAAAAGAAAATTATATTGAAGATGAAGCCTTTGAGAAGTTCAAGGAGTTTACAAGAAAGAGATGGATTAAAGAAGAAAATATCATGCATATCAAAAATAGTGGTAAGGGAATTACACTTCTTCCTCACTATATCATTTACTTACCTGGTATGTAAATACATTATAAAGATATTTAAATTTATTTAAAAACTTCTTTCTTCAAGAGTAAACTTTTACATGATACCCAACTTATAAAAAAACAAACAAACAAACAAAAAAAAACACTGGAAGAATTGGAGAATGGTTGTAAAGAATGGATCTTTTATTTCTTCCCCTAGATAACCGTCCTCCCATTAAAAAGAAGAAGCCTTCACAATAACGTCAGTGTAAGTGTGTTTGTATTCAGTTGCCTCTGACTTTTTGCGACTCCATGGACTGTAGCCTGCCAGTCTCCGCTGTCCATGGGATTCTCCAGGCAAGAAAACTGGAGCCCACCAGGTTCCTCCGTCCATGGGATTGTCCAGGCAAGAGTACTGGGGCTAGTTGCCATTTCCTTCTCCAAGGGATCTTCCTGACTCAGAGATCAAACCCAGGTCACCCACATTGCAGACAGATTCTTTACCATCTGAGCCACCAGGAAGCCCATACTAAGAAATGTAAGTCAGAGAAAGAAAGATAACTAGCATATGGTATCATATATGTGCGGATTCTAAAATACAACACAGATGAATTTATCTACAAAACGCAGGCTCACATAGACGACGTGCTTGTGATTGCTAAGGGGAGGGGAAGAGATGGATTGGGAGTTTGGGATTCACAGGGAGATAAAAACTATCATGTACAGGATGGGTAGACAAAAAGGACCTACTGTAGAGCCCAGGGAACATGTATTCAATGTCCTGTATTCAATAAACCATAATGGAAAACAATATGCAGAAGAATACATGACTCATTGGAAAAGACCCTGATGCTGGGAAAGATTGAGGACAGGAGGAGAAGGGGATGACAGAGGATGAGATGGTTGGACGGCATCACCGACTCAATGGACATGGGTTTGGGTGGACTCCAGGAGTTTGTGATGGACAGGGAGGCTTGGCGTGCTACGGTTCATGGGGCTACGAAGAGTTGGACCTGACAGAGCAACAGAACTGAACTGATATGTGTATACACACACACACACACACACACACACACACACACATATACATGTGTGTGTGAACAACTTTGCTGTAGATCAGAAAGTAAAACAATATGGTTAATCAACTACAATCCAACATGAAAAAAAAAAAAATGATTCTTGAAGTCCCCAAAGACAAAACTTTCAGAATCAGAGGTGCTTACTCATCACAGAGTCTGTAAACCGTCTTAATTTGAACCATCCCCATGAACGTGCATTTTGAAATGATTAGTCTTAGACTGCATCCCGTACATAGAAGGTCCCGCCATAAGTGCATCCTGGGGAAAATTCCACAGGGACTCCAACATCACAGAGATGTGGAGTACTGAGGTCCACCAGGATTCTGACATTGGTCACCTACCAGCTCCTGTGCCCTGGACAGCCTACTGCCTGAGGTTCACCCCTGTCAGCCATCACAGAGTCGACTCTACTAAACCTTTGGTTCTATTTTACTCACCTACAGGAGGAGTCCCTGAGACCAGACCCATCCTCATCTCCATGGAATCAAGATCAACAACACAAAGATGACTTTCCTCGTTCCTGATGAATACGATCCTTCTCTCTTCACACTCACACCCCCTCTCCCATCTCATCTCTCCTGGTCACTTAATCATGTCCTATTTGGTGGTATTTGATTTCTGAGGGTTTGAGTGAACTGATTTAATATCTGCCCTGGAAAAGGGAATGGCAACCCACTCCAGTATTCTTGCTTGGAGAATTCCATGGACAGAGGACTGTGATGGGATACAGTCCATGGGTTGCAAAGAGTTGGATATGACTGAGTGACAACACTTTCACTTTCAGGATAGGTATTCATCAGAGACAACTCTGAGGAGAATTAACTAGAGATGTCCTAGAGGTGTCCAGCGGAGGAGAGAAAAACTAATCCATCATTGGACAGGGAACAGGGTTATGGATGCCCTTCCTGTAGTGTGCGGAGGCACTCCAGTCAAGAAACACGTCCCCAGAAAGCATCTTACTCATTTCAGGGAAAGAAACTTGAGTTTTGATTTACTACGATGTATGAACAGAAAGTGTCAGAGGACATTTATAATGATTGAGGGGAAATGCCTCTTCTGACAGCACCAACATTTCTGCAATTGAGCTGAAGGACTCATACTTCTTAACGACTGCAACAGAAGGAATCAAAGATGGGGCAGCAGCTGACACTGGGGAGCAGAATGAGGCAGTTGTAACTGATCCACAGTCACAGGATCTAAAGATGCTCTTCCAGCCACTTATGATTCAAAGAGCCGCAGACACTAGCGTTTCCAAGGACTGAATGTTCCCATGGCAATGGGCAGAGCACACTGACCGAGGAATTTAGAATCCAAAAGATCTATCCTGCACTCAAGATATAGAACTCATGGGGCTTCCCTGGTGGTCCAGGGGTAAGGAATCCACCTGCTTTGCAGGGAACACAGGTTCCATCCCTGATCCCAGAAGATCCCACACGCTGCAGTGAAACGAAGCCCATGCATGACAACTAGAGAAACCCGTGTGCCCAGAGTCCATGCTCCCCAAGCAGAAAAGCCACCACAATGAGAAGCCTGCATACCACAATTGGAGAGTAGCCCCTGCTTGGTGCAACTAGAGAAATCCAGTGCAGCAACTAAGATTCAGAGCAGTCAAAAATAACAAGTAACTATTTTTTTTTTTTCCTCAAAAGCATAAACATATAGAACTTGTTTAAAAGGTTGGACAAAAGTTTAAAGATCTGCTCCAAGCCCTGGGGAAATAATACTAGACCTAGTGATACGTAGCAGAATAAATGTTTTACTTCCGACATAGACATGCCCTCCAAATTGGCTACAGCTGGTCAATGTCAAAGGTACCAGGAATGAATGTATCCATGGCTTAGTTCATAGTAATAGTGGTCAAGGGCTTTCTTTAAGTTCTCCTACTTGTATAGCAGAGTGTATGCAGTTGGAGTTCTGACTCTGGTCGTCACAGTACTTCTGCAAATGGTGGATTGGATGGGTGGAAACACACAGAGGCAACAGAACACACAGTAGTGGGGTGAATCTCTTAATGGCTATTGAAAGGCAAGACCTGGCATAAACAAATAAAAAATTGTGAAACATTTACAGATATATGTGCATATATACATATGTACATATACACATCATTTCAGTTCTGTTCACTCACTCAGTCATGTCCCACTCTTTGCAACCCTATGAACTGCAGCACGCCAGGCCTCCCTGTCCATCACCAATTCCCAGAGTCCTCCCAAACACAAGTCCATCAAGCTGGTGATGCCATCCAGCCATCTCATCCTCTGTCGTCCCATTCTCTTCCTGCCCTTAATCTTTCCCAGCATCGGGGGCTTTTCAAATGAGACAAATCTTCGCATGAGGTGGCCAAATTATTGGAGTTTTAGTTTCAACATCAGTCCTTCCAATGAATACCCAGGACTGATCTTTAGGATGGACTGGTTGGATCTCCTTGCAGTCCAAGGGACTCTCAAGAATCTTTCCAACACCACAGTTCAAAAACATCAATTCTTCAGCACTCAGCTTTCTTTATGGTCCCACTCTCACATCCATACATGACTACTGGAAAAACCATAGCCTTGACTAAACAGACCTTTGTTGGCAAAGTAATGTCTCTGCTTTTAAATATGCTGTCTAGGTTGGTCATGACTTTCTTTCCAAGGAGTAAGCGTCTTTTAATTTCATGGCTGCAGTCACCATCTGCAGTGATTTTGGAGCACAGAAAAATAAAATCAGCCATTGTTTCCACTGTTTCCCCATCTATTTGCTATGAAGTGATGGGACCGGATGCCATGATCTTAGTTTTCTGAATTTTGGGCTTTAAGCCAACTTTTTCACTCTACTCTTTCACTTTCATCAAGAGGCTCAAGAGGCTCTTTAGTTCTTCTTTGCTTTCTGCCAAGGGTGGTGTCATCTGCATATCTGAGGTTATTGATATTTCTCCCGGCAATCTTGATTCCAGCTTGTGCTTTCCCCAGCCCAGGGTTTCTCATGATGTACTCTGCATGTAAGTTAAATGAGCAGGGTGACAGTATACAGCCTTGACGTGTTCCTTTTCCTATTATTATAACCATATATAATCAAAGTCAAAGTGTTAGTCTCTCAGTCAAATCTGATTCTTTGTGACCCCATGAACTGTGTATCCTGCCAGGCTCCTCCATCCATGGGATTTTCCAAGCAAGAATACTGAGGTGAGTGTTGGGGTCCTTTAATGGACCGGAACCTGGTGATACGGAGTCAACGATAAGAAAGTAAAAGAGAGAAAGAGGCTGATAGTCCCTGGTTCACACAGAGGACCAATAAAGCCCTTGACACAGGACTTGCATCGCTCACGAAGGCACCAGGCACCCTCTCGAGGGGGTAAAGGCACAAAGTGCCTTCTCGAGAGGGTCTCAGAAGCCCGGGCAGGAAAGTGAGCACGACGGGTCTCCACGCTCCAGAGAGTCAGCCAGAAAAAGAGAGAGAGAGAGACAAAAAAAAAAAAAAAAAACAAACCCAAACCCGGGGACCTAAGCTCTGATGGAGCAAAGGTGCTTTAATGATTTTTCTATGAGTATGTATAGGCTGTGGTACAAGAAACTTCTTTCGGGAATGATAGAGATAAGAAAACCAAACGTTCAGCAACTGTTACCAAGGGAACAAGGGGGTAATGTTAGTCACAAGGTCAGGAGACAATCCATATCTCAAGAAAGGTTAGCAAGGCTAAGCAGTTTTGTCCTAAAGAGAATGTTTACTAACGGAGACCCAAGCCTGCCTCACACAATGACCTCAGTCCCTGGGAGCAGCGTGCTGTTCCGCTTGAAGAGGGACAAAGGACTCATGAGAGACAGCATGTAGAAATCTTCCCGCCAAACATTCCCTGACAATTCCCCCTTATTTATTTATAATAATTGTAAGAAGAGTTTTGACCATCAGAGTTTGTTTAGTTTTCACAATCTTTGCATGAAGGCAATGGTAGACAACACATATAATTGTTAAGACAATCACCAGAATTATAGTTCCAGACCCAAAGCTATGCGTAAGGCTTTGAAACCATCCATGTGGGTCTAGCCCAGATAATTGATCAGCTAATTGTTTAGCTAAAGTTTCCATATTAGTGGAAGAGGGCAGATTATTAGAAAAGGTTTCACGTATTTTTTTTTTTTTTTGTAATAACTGCACATTCAGAAAGGCATTATCATGTATGTTTTGTAAATGAAACTTGATTTGTTCCCACTTGTAGGCACTATTATTGAAATGAACAGGAGTAACACAAAATTGAGTAGAATTTGAATCACATTTTCGCATCACCTGTTTTTGTACATCTGTTAATTGATCTCCAACCCATTTGATGGCTGTTCTCAGTTTATGTATTTCTTTTTGAATATCTTCATCTATTTGAGCCTGAGTGGCCCACATAGTATAAGCATCTTTAGTCCAATTTTGGATAAAATTATGTGTTTGAATTGAGGTTTGTAAGGTAATGCCAGTGATGGCAGCAATGGTGCAAATAGTTATTAATCCCAAAATGCCAAAAATCAGCCATCCAATGAATCATTTAGATCGCTGGAGCAATTTAGTAAATAACTGGGAAGCAAGTCCAACCTTGGGACCTTTTTCCCAGGGCCATTGGAGATTTATTAGTAACCACAGATTATGTCAAGATTGAAGAATCAAAAGGGAATCATTTTTTAAGGAAATAGAGAAGTTAAGACAAGTATATAATTTACCATTTATGCAAGTTACAGAACATAAAGTCTTATTGAATTGTAAATTTTCTATAGCTACAACAAAAGGAAGTGGAACATGGGCTTGTATAAAATATGATTGATTATAGTGAAAGAAATAATTGCTATAGCTACGATTGGTCCCTGTGAAGTGTCTGGTCCAGGTCCCAAGTTCTTTGGTGTTTGCAGTAAGTTTTCAGATGTCCCATTGTTTAGGCCCAATCTGTTTATCAAGGATGATTCGAGGATGGGGGGTGGGGGGCATTCCATCATCAAGCTATCCAAGAAATCCTCTGTCATGGTAATGTTCCATTGTAGTATTAGTAACCTTCCATGTTACTTGAGTAATATAATCATACATAGTATTGTTAATATCATCTGAACAGTTCAATAACCACATATTATGGGGTCCCCAATCGACAGTTGTATGATTAGCCATAAACATTGATTTTCCTGATTTGGCCTGACATTTGTCCCAATGAACAGGAATATATTTAAAGTTCTTATTAGTAAACCTTTTGCATAGTGTTCTTTGTTTTTTCTTTAATTCTTTCCCTAAAGTTTCAGTAGTATAAACATGATTCATGGACAAAGAAAGGGCAGTAAATAATCTAAAAAGCATCCAAAAGTCCTCTTTTGGAGGCAGGGCGAAGGCCCAAGTTTGTAGGCTAACGTTTATGCATAATTCTGTTGCACCCATACGCAAATGAAGGACTTCATAACCTAGAAAGATATCAGTTTTTCTTCTTCTTCAGGATGAGAGGGCCCCTCAAAGTTCCAAGGAGGGGGCATATGTGTTGACTCATTAGTGGATATGATTCCACTAATACAGATTCCTACAGATTCCACAGATACAGATTCCTATATCTGTCCATTTTATAACCTACAATAAAAAAGGGGGGTTAGGTATATAAGCCCAATAACTGTGATCAATCAAGTCAGCCTGAGCAGGGGAAGCAAAAGCAAGCAAAGCAAGCATAGTGAAGAAAAATATTTTCAGGATTCTGAAGCATTCCCTGTTGAGAAATCAGATTTTCAGTTTGATTAGTAAGGGTTTTTATCTGTCCCCAAGTAGGGAGAGCATAAAGTCGATGACGTCAAGTGCGGCGCTTTTTGGAAATTTTAAAGTCTCCATGGCTTGTGTTGGAATTCTTTCTTCCTGGGGTTTTTGTTGTTTCATCTCTAGTCTGAATGCTGGGGTCCCCCTTAGGTTGAATCTTCTGAAGAGAAAGTCATGTGAGTTCGTTGGATCCATCTGGAGAAATAGAAGCATACCTCTTTCCGAATGGTAAGATCAGTTTCTTAGATTTCCATTGATTAGTTAACCTGTCTTGATATCAAATGGGCAAAGGAAGGGAAGTGTTCTTTAATGTATCAAAAATTTTTTTTTTGCTTTTATCAAAACATCTCTTTGTGATAAGTTTAAAAAATTTGAAACAAATAAGGCCATACTAACAATAGTTATAAAAAGAAAGGAAAGCAATAATGATGAAAACATTCTTGGGAAATATTTCAGTCCAAAAGAAAAAAATCATTCAGAAATTTGTTTGGGACTGGTATTTGGCTGTGGTTTTGAATTAATAGGTTGATTTTCTCTGCATACAGTGTATGCATTTTTCCTGATATAAAAAGAAATGGGATCTGTGTTGTAAGTGGTTTGTGTTATTTGGGGCAAAGGATTAGGAGTAAACATTTAAATATTTTTTCCTAAGTGAAATTATTGAAAAGATGATGCAGAATAACTTGACAACTGAAATGTTGCTCACATCCAAATATATTTGACCTTGTCCTTGAAAAAGAAATGCAGCCTAGCAGCTGTTGAATCTCTCTGTTCAGTGTGTTAAAGAAGATGATTATACTTTCAAGACAGACCTGAAAAGAAGGTGAACATTTTACATTTTTTATATTCTTAGGAACAAATAATTTGGGAAATGGTGTCTTTTTTATGTTTTTTTTGTTTTGTATTGTGAAACAGGTATTGAAGTTGATGTTTTGTTTTAAGAATCTTGCTTACAACTAATAAAAATAAATGGAAAAAAAAAGAATCTTACAGACTGGAAACAGAAATAAAGTTATATTAATAATATTTATAGGCTTAAAAAATATATTGCGTTAGAATCTAGTAAAGTTTGTTCTGAACAAGGAAGATAAAAGTGTTCCTATGTATTTCCTGTTATTTAAGCTTTTGTTTGCAGTTACAGTGTGTGTTTGTTTAATTATGTCTTGTGTTTGTGGATTATAAGGAATGTTTGTAATCTGTTTAATAGAGAATGAATGTAAAAATTGTTTGAACCACTTAGAAATATAGAGAGAGCAATTGTCTGTTTTTATAGAATTAGGTGTTCTCATTATCGCAAAGTAAGTTGATAGGTGGGTTATAACATGTTGTGTAGTTTTACTTTAGAGAGGTGCTGCCCCTAGAAAAGAAGAATATGTATTGATTGAGACATGTAAGAAGGAAGAGGAAGAAAGTTCAGGACAATGAGTTACATTTATTTGCCATAAAATTTTATTTATTTGTCATAAGCCTTTTTAATATTTTGTATTCATCATTTTATTTGCTATTTCTTATATCTTTCTATTAAAAGCATATATTTTATTTTTCTTTAGCAACTATGAAGTGTCTTGTATGTTAGTGTTTTATAGATTGTTAAGTATATTTATTAAATCATATTATATTATATATATTTATTTTTATATAAATATATACTTATATTTATTAATAGCTTAAAATCTCTTTAGTTTTTCTGTAAGAAAAACTTTTTGTAAGAGTAAGTTAATGTTCAGTAATTGATGTTTTAAAATCTTACTTCATTTGGAAATGACCTAGTTATTTAATAAACTTTTATTATTTAGTTTAGTATAACTCTAGAAACTTAAGTTACTCCAATTCTAAGAGGTTGTTTTAGATTATAATAATAGATTATAATAATAGATTATTCTATTACAAATATAATTATTTTTAATAGAACTTAATCTAAAAGTTTTCATCTCATTTATATATTTGTGTATATATATATATATATATATATATATATATATATATATATATATAAAGAGTTACCTTTTTGTTGACAAATTTAATTTACCTTAAACCAAGGCATAATAAAAGTACTATATAATGTTAACGACTTAAGACATCTCTTAATTAGATTAACAAATAATTATATTTAAATTATATTTATATTTAAATAAACATATTTAATATTGAATATTTTTCAGTTCATGTGAAGTTGAATTTAAATAGAGCTTATTAACTTCATATTATCCAAAAACAAAGACATACATTGAGACATAGATAATTTTAGATAGATAGGCATAGTTCTCCATTTGAAATTTACAACATCTTTTTGTTTTATTTATTTATTTTGAGTTCCACCAATTTGTTAATGGCTGGAGTCCTAGGTAGAGTGGGCTGTGTACCCCAAGGACATGGTAAGAGTTAACTTAAGGTTTTTTCTTAGGCCTACTTTTGTTTCCCAGGCAGAACTGGAGCTCCAAAAAAGCATTTTAACAAGTTAACCTTTTCCTAACTGCACATGCAAGAAGAACCGGTTTTGCAATTTCAAAAAAGATTTTACTTTAATCAGTTTTCTCTGGAGTCTAAAGAATAGCATGGCCATTCAGTGTCAAAAATATCATTTCTCCTTTTTGTAGCTATAGTATATTATTAATGATATATACATGAGGGAATTGCTGTCACATAGGAATTAAAGCCTTGGCTACAAAATTTTGACAAATACTAGGACTGTTATGGAGAAGGCAATGGCACCCTGTTCCAGTACTTTTGCCTGGAGAATCCAGGGATGGGGGAGCCTGGTGGGCTGACATCTATGGGGTCACATAGAGTCAGACACGACTGAAGTGACTTAGCAGCAGCAGTAGCAGGACTTTTAAGCATACCTTGAGGTAACATAGTCTATTGAAATCTTTTGTGAGGCCCGATATGATTAGGATAAGGGAGAGAGAAAGTGAATCTCTCCCAATCTAAAGGGTGTAAAGGTATATTAAAAAAGCAATCTGGTGAATCAGTAATAATAATGTGCCAATTTTGAGGAATAATAATAGGTGATGGGATCTCTGGTTGTAATGCACCCATAGGTTTCATAAAAGAATTAAATTTTCTAAAGTCTGTTAAGTGACACCATGTTTTAGATATCCTTTTTATAACAAAAATAGGAGAGTTCCAAGAAGAGCAAGATTCCTTAATATGTTTCGATTTTAATTGTGTGTGTATAAATTCTCTAGTAGCTTGTAAATTTTCTTTCATAAGGGGCCATTGCTTTGTCCAAATAGGCTCATAATTCTTCTCAGTTATTTTAATAATTGTTTTGTTTGTTAAATGAGCAGTGGCCCCTAGGAAAAATGTGGAATGTATATCTGATTTTCCCATTGCATAGGTAAGTCCCTTCCTATTAGATTAAGGGGTGCATCTATCACATAAGGTCTTCATGTTGTAGGTTGGCCTTTTGGTCTATCATATGGGTAGATTTGAATATTTTGATAAATTTCTTGTACTTTGGTTTGAGAAATTCCTGTAATTTGGAAAGAGACATTTTGTAAAGGCCAGGATTCGGGCCATACTTGTTTGGAAATAATAGTAATATTAGATCCAGTGCCAAGGAACCCAGAAAATCTTTTACCATTAATTTTGATATTTATATTTGGTCAGGCATATTCAAATACCAATGATGTCCATAAGGATTGTTTTTGATCTGTATTGCCAAATCTGCCTGTCCATACATTATTAGAGGTTAATAGAAATGTAAGGCAAAAGAAGTAATTGAGCAATTTTGTCCCCCCATTTGAACTGCCATAGAATTTGAGCTGACATCAAAATTTGAATCTCTCCTTTATAATTTGAATCAATTATTCCAGGGTGAACAGTGATTCCTTTAGAAGCCCAATTAGATCAGACAAGTACAAGACTGAAGGTTTGTGGGGGCAGGGGTCCAAAAAGTCTGGTAGGCATTCTAGAAGGGACTGCTTAAGGGTAAAGGAAAAAATCATTTAGGGTTGGTATATTAATGGCAGCACTGCTGGACGTTGAGGGTTTGAGGGAAAAGATAGAATTTGCCCCTGGTTTTTGTTGTAGGGGACCTGGGAGGTCCCCTGTTTGGAGTTTCTTGGAATAGGTTTTCCTTCAATATCAAATTTAAATTTACTGTCTTTGGCCCAGTGCATTCCTCTGTGGCAGCAAGGGTGAATTCTTGGAGGTTTTTTATTAGCCTTCTTAGGGCAGTCCCTTTTTAAATGGTTTTTATCTCCACATGTAAAACATCCTTCGTTTCCCTTTTTAAAGGTAGTAGCCATTGTTTCAGCTAGTATTTGCATCTTTTGAGTTTTTGATCCTAGATTGTGACAAGACTCTATTCACTGGTGTGAAACCAGAAGTCCCTGAACTTTAAACAAATGGTGAAGTAAAGTAGAAAAATGATGGGGCTTTCCAGCCGCTTGACCCATGTCTTAGTACTTACTGACCTTAATAGGTCCTTGAGTCACTCCGCCCGATATGCCACGTATACCAGTGTCCCTGTTTCTTGGAGCCATTTGTTGGGGTCCTTTAATGGACCGGAACCTGGTGCTACCGAGTCGACGATAAGAAAGTAAAAGAGAGAAAGAGGCTGATAGTCCCTGGTTTACGCAGAGGACCAATAAAGCCCTTGACACAGGACTTGCATCACTCACGAAGGCACCAGGCGTCCTATCGAGGGGATCTTAGAAGCCCAGGCAGGAAAGTGAGCACAACGGGTCTCCCCGCTCCAGAGAATCAGCCAGAAACAGAGGGAGAGAGAGAGACAAAAAAGACCCGGGGACCTAAGCTCTAATGGAACAAAGGTGCTTTAATGATTTTTCTATGAGTATATATAGGCTGTGGTACAAGAAACTTCTTTCGAGAATGATAGAGATCAGAAAACCAAACGTACAGCAACCATTACCAAAGGAACAAGGGGTAATGTTAGTCACAAGGTCAGGAGACAATCCATATCTCAAGAAAGGGGAATGAGACTAAGCAGTTCTGTCCTAAAGAGAATGTTTACTAAAGGAGACACAAGCCTGTCTCACAGAATGACCTCAGTCCCTGGGAGCAGCATGCTGTTCTGCTTGAAGAGGGACAAAGGACTCATGAGAGACAGCACGTAGGAAGCCTCCTGTCAAACATTCCCTGAGAAGTGAGTAGCCATTCCCTTCTCCAGGGGATTTGTCTGACCAGGGGATGAACCTGGGTCTCTCGTATTGCAGGAAGATTCTTTACCCCCTGAGCCACCAGGAAAGCCCCATGATACATAACAACCTGCCTCAGAGGACACTGCCCCTCTGCGTGATTGTAAACTCAAGTGCCTTTCTTCAGTCCATAGAGAGATCATCTGAACCTGACCACCTGTAAGTGGCTACAAAAATGGACAGATAAACACACCCCTTCCAAAGGCTGGTCCTTCCAGGGGATGTCTAGCAAGACTGAAGACACAGGTTACCTTACTTCTTCACTCTCTCTCACTCTCTGTTTTGCCTATCAACATTAGTTCCTCATTGCATCTCTCAGTCTGACTCTATAAAAGAACCTGGCATCCAGACCCTAACAAGATGGCTGCCCTGAGACATTAGCCGGCCATCTTCTCGGTCAGCTGGCTTTCCAAATGAAGTCATATTCCGGGCCTCAACGCCTAGTCTCTCAGACGCTGTGGCCTGTCCTAGTCTCTCAGACGCAGTGGCCTGTTGTGTGGTGACCAGAAGGAGCTTGGACTTGGTAACAAATCTGGCTTAGCCAGCCAGGAGCCTGGATGCTTGAGGCTAGCCGGCCATGATCAGAAAATATTTGGGAAAGACCCTAGCTGCGGAGGTCATTTGTCCTCAGGGCTTCCGTGCAAATGAGGCATATATTGGTTCAAGCTAATCACTGAACCCACTTCCCTCTGATTGCTGCCTTCCTGGCGGGACTATGCAGACTTCTCAGTCTGTCTTTCCTGGTACCTTGACTTCATTCCCCTTCAGTCCAGATTGACTTACAGGAGCCTAGGTGTTGCCTGTGAGCCTTCCCAAGAGGTCTTCTCCCCTAAGTTAAATGAATAAAAGCAAAGCTTTCCAACATAGGGAAAGGGGTATGTCAAGTCCTTCAGTTTCATTGAGGTGACCATTTGCAATTCTTTCAAAAAGAAAAACAAAACTGTCTTTGTTTTACAAATGTAGCCTTTTCAGGACCCAAGGGTGGCTCCAAAAATGCTTTACCACTCCAGAAAGTTTCTGGTTTATCTTAAAGAGGCTGGTGAATATTAAACCAGAGGGCAACAAAGTCATTCTAGGAAAAATTTGCCTGTAGTTTTGAGATGAAAATGTTCCATCTGGTCTTCTCAGGAACAGTCATCTGCACTGCCTTTTTTACATGCAAATTTAAGAGAGTGTAATGTAATTTAGAAGTTGGTTTGTTCAAGATACTTATAAATTTCTTTTTCTGCAAATATTCAGCCATCTAGCCAAGTGAGCTTGACTCGTTCCATTTTTCAGAAACCCCACTTGAGTCTAAACTCTTTTGCAAGTTGATGGGTTTTTACATTGCTCTACCTGACTTAGGACTGAATTCTTGAAAATAAACTGAGACCTCTTTGTTGCTGTGTGTATGCATCTTTGTCTTTGGATAACGCTGCCAGAGTTGATTTATAAAAGAGCTATATTTAGCTAACTTAAGTGAATGTAAGTGCTCACAATCATACAAACCATACAATTCTAAATTAAAAAAAAAAAAAAAGAAAATCATTATTTTAAATGAATGTCACATTCATGTGAACTGGGATATTCCATATTAAATTAGTGTCTGGTATTAATGTTTAAGTTTGTTGATCTAGCTAATATAGACCTGTCTTGATCATCAACATTAGACATACCTTTAAGTATAATATTTGAATTGTGTCAACGTTTAACAGAAGCTAAATAAAATCTTATCGTATTTCTTACAAATCTGTCAGTAAGGAAAGTAACCCAATGTGAAGAAACTTTTGAGGAAAGTATGCAAATTAAACAGGAGTTTTCAGTGAACTTTTAGAAAGGCTTCCGCCTTTTAGGATCTCTCCACATACTCTACAACTTAAAAGTTAAAATTATGCTGAAACAATTACGTGACAAAAGATTTCTGGATAAGAGACCCCAAAATGGGCTTTGTACTTGATCACTCAGGACTGAGTAAGTTTAAAACAACTTTAACTGAATAAATGAATTTTTAAAGTAAGTGGATGCAAAATGTAAATTTTTTTGTAAAGGCAAGTTTTCTGAAAAGTTCAGTTGCTTTTGAAAGCAAATGTTAAGTTTCTTTACCTTTTTAAGTGATCTGTTCTGTATTTGCCTTTGAACTTTTTTATTATCACTTTGGTTTAGTAAATAACTTCTTTCACAGAGACATATGAGCCTATTGTATTTAATTTTTTTTGATTGTTTGCTTTTGAAAGCTCTTTTGACAAAATTCTCAAATCAAATAACCTTTATCTAACTTTGGGACGATAAATGGCTCCCAAAATACCCCAAAGCAAGATATTGACCTAATTCGGTTCACTGGATATGTTAAACTTCATGGGAGTGTTTTCAGATTAGTAAAAATTTAACTTATATCATAAATGATAAAGACAGTCTAGAGATTATATGGAGTTCCTAAAAAGCTGATATGTTTTGGTAAAATATTATTAGTCATAATTCTAGCTATTATCTGAAAGTGTTGTATGTCACAACAATAACCGGATTGGTTTGTCAATTTCATTGTAATCAGATTTCAACTTGACTTCTGAAGTTTTTTCTCATTATAGACAGCTATGGTTTCACTCTTATGCCTTTGGAAAAATGCTTTCCATTCAGAACACTGATAAAAAAGAATTTTGGATAAACACAAGTTTCTGACTGTCAGACCATAATGCAGAACTGAGTAAACGAAAATATGAAAGAATTCTGATGGGAAACCTGAAGCCTTCACAATGCTGTTAACATAAAGAATTACTTACATAGACCTGAGGGAACTAGTACATATGGTCATAAATTTTATGATTTCTATACACAAAATTACTAGTTTAAATCTGTATATTCCAGGTGTAAGAAAAATCTTCTCTTAAAATAATTATGACTTATACCAACCTGATAAGTTATAATTTTTCTGAATAAAATAAATATTTTCTTTTTCTCTCTACCTAGAAGTTTCTGCCAGTATAGGCTTGTCTCAAACATTAAGCCATGTATAAATATTTGTGGCCAGTACAACGAAACTGCAGATAGTTCATTAAATCAGTTAATGCCTCCTTGGGTCACCTGATTATTGCAACTGGAATAAAACTAGTTATACTAACCATTGTTTAACTTTGTTCTTTGTTTTCAAATCATGTCTCAGGTTTCTCTGTTGGACTACATCACTGTCTATGTTACTAGCTCCATTACTTATATCCTGTTAAATTTATAAGGTTTTTGTCTCTTGCAGTAACCAATATGTCATAGGGCATTCAACATACCACTATGGCTAAACATTTTGAGAAAATCACACGTGTAACATAAAATAATTGGAACAGTGTGATTCTAGGGATGAGAAGAAAATTCAAGGGAAAATGTCTCCTGGATTATAGTTAGACACAATCCAGATTTTTAAAAAAACTTCTGGACCTGGTACAAAACATCACACCTGTAGTGGCTTAAAAAGAATATGTGGCTGGACTGGGCAAAAACAAACAAACAAAAAATCACTGAAACAAGACTTTCAACACAGTGGGAGAAAAGTTGATCAGAAAGTGTCCCACAGACACTGGTCACATTCATGACCAAGAGGGGACCCTGAGAAATGGAACCAGCAATCACAGCCCTCCGACATGCAGTCCATGGGGTCACAAAGAGCCAGACATGACTGAGTGACTTACCCGAATTGAACATGAGTTGGTGAGCCCTGAGGAGGAGGAATGCCTGTCACTTAGCAGTCACCAGACTTCAGTCACTGCATCTGGTGAACCCTGAGGAAATGCTGAGAAAGCAGGTTTACAGGCGCCCAGATGGCTGAGGTACAGACCAAGGAAGTCATTTCATTAAGCCCTGGCTTTTTGATCTTCACCTATAAAACTTGAGATGCTTCCAGAACTTGAGATGCTGCCTTCTGGGTTTGAAGCAGTCTTTCTAAGTCTAGACTTCCAGACCCTTTACAAGGAGGAACCAAAAGAAGACACATTTCAACATGTAAAACACTAAGCAGCAATGGGAGACATCCCCAGAAAGAGAAATCTGATAAAGCAGGAAGGTTGTCACCCCCATTTTCAACAAGACTTATGAAACAGATTTAGAAGGTGGGCATCATTGTAGAGAAGAACTGGTTCTGACTCCATGTTGGAACTGCTCCTTTTGACTTGCTTTTCCTTGCCATTGCTATCATAAGCATACATAAATGGCCTGCCTCAGAGGCCCACGCCCCTCTGCCTGGCTGTTAAACTGAAGTGCCTTTGTTCAGCTCACAGGGAGACAATCTGGGACACAATCTGACCTTTCCCACCAATGAAAGGAAGAGATGAACACACCCCATCCAAAGGTTGGCCCTTGGGAGAGATGTTTTACAAGACTGAAGATGCTTTTTACTTTAGTTCCTCACTATCTCTTGTTCTCTCTTCTGTCTCTTGACTTGAGTCCCTCATTGCTTCTCTCCATCTGGTTCTATACAAGAATCCAGCATCCATACCCTGACAAGATGATTACTTGGGGACATTAGTCTGCATCTTCTCAGTCAGGCAACTTTCTGAATAAAGTCATATTCCTCGCCTCAATACTTCATCTCTCAGATTCATTGGTCTGTGGGTAATACAGCTAGAGAGTCCATGCACCATAACTAAAAACTGGCCTTAAGGAAACAAAGATTCCATGTGCTGCAACTAAGACATGAAACAAATAAATAAATGGGGAAATAAATAGATATTAAGAAAGATCTTTGTGATAATATAAGCTACATATGCAATTATTTTCTTTGAAAAAATAAAGTGGGCTTGTGGTTTATTAAACAAAATTAAATTCTATTTGCATTGGAACCTTTCTTATGAATGCTAGAGGGAACACTGAGAGTGTTTGGTAGCCAAGCTCAATAGCTTCCTTCCACTGTTTAGATAGTGAAGAAAAAAACAGACACAGCTGGACTTCATCTTAGGCCAGGCTGTGAACATTAGACTACGTGCATGGTCACCCTCCCAATGGACTCTGAACATTGTGCCCGGTGTCTATAGAAATGGCATACCAATGGATAATCAGACCCCCTGGATAAAAGATCCTCAGGACTTGGACTCTCTGTTGCCTAAAAGAACATGCTAATTATCTCTGTAACAGAACAAAGTGGTAAATTCCATTATGTTTATTGGGATATGACCACAGGCCTGTATAAATATCCACTGCTTATCTAGTCTTGTGACACAGGAATCATGGGTTAACTTTGACTGTATCTCTCTTTTACCTTGTCCAGACTAGTTGCAAAGAATTTGGGGAGGTGGGTTTGAGCAAGTACACTTAGGGTATAAAAGGTTTTCACAAAAACTGGTCGGGGTCCTTGGCTAAGAGGAGACTCTGCCTTGGGCCCGTCGGTGTAATAAACTGCACTCCACTATCTGCATTGTCCTTCTGAGTGAGTTTGTTTCCCAGAACGCATGGCTACAACAATAGGAGCTGTGCAATCTAAGATGTAAAAACAGTGCTAAAGAGGAAACAGACAGGCAAGACAAAATTAATATACTGGGATAGAGAGGCTTCATAGTTACAGAAACGTGGATAAATTTGAGAAGGAGACATAGCAAGCCTAGCTTTAGCATTATATTTGAGTGGCTGCAGAGTTAACATCTGAGTAAGATGGTTTTCTTTTTATTTATCATTAGATTATCTGCATTTTGACCACTATTCGTGACATAGTTTGTATTAAAGGCTGTATGACTTCCTTTTGGTACAAAACAATAGGAATTTTTTTTTTTTTTTTAGTGAATTACCTTATGAGTGGGAATTTTCGTTTTTAGTTCATTTTTTTAATTGGAGAATTGCTTTTCAATGTTTTCTTCAGACCTTGCATACAGCAAGCTAATCAGTCATAACTATCCTTGCAACACCTCATTTTTGAGCCCCTCCTCTCGCTCTATCTCACCCCCTCTAGGTCGTCATAGAGCATATGGCTGGTCTCCTTGTGTGAAAGCAACTTCTCACCAGCTTGGAAGGAAGGAGTGGAAACACAGACATAGAGAACAGACGTGAGAACACAGCGAGGGAAGGAGCGCTGAGATGAATGGAAGACAACTGGATTTTCACTACTGGTGCGATAAACTTTTAAGAGTAACTGATGTTTAATTTCCCCTGGATTGGCAGACAGTGAGGACGTCCTAAGATGCGATGGTCTTAGGATACATTCCGAGGGGACACATGTTGGTGGGAACCCCAAAGGAAAACCTGAAAATGCTGGAAGTGCAGAGGAAGAGATGGAAGGGTGATGATGGGAAGAAGAGGGGTGCTAGCTGGGATCACATCCCTGCTTTTAATCATCAGATTCAGGGACTTTCCTGGTGGTCCAGTGGTTATGATCCTGCACTTCTGGTGCGCTGGGTATTGGTTCTATTCCTGGTTGGACAACTAAGAACCTGCATGCTGCTGGGTGAAGACAAAAGAGACAAAGAGACAAAAAACCAAATTATTATCTGGATCGAGGACCAAAGACAGGAAACTATTTCAGGGTCTTTTGAGACATGAAAGCCTTCAATCATCCAGGTGTCACAGCCAAAAACCAGAACTGGATACTATACGAAGGAATGTGTGAATGAAAGAGAAAAATGACAGGGAACCAAAAGAAAAGAAGAAAGAGAAAGCAAAAGATAATACCGTTGTTCCACGTCAAGATGGAAAGTTTCGACTGAAGACGCGAGCTGAAGACGTTCTTGAGACAGGCTTCAATCTAAGCATAGGACTCTCAGCTCTGATTTGCCCCAGGAGAAGCCAGTACTGGGTGAGCCCTGCAGGGATTGGCCCTCAGCTGACTTGGGAATCCTGAGACTGAATGTTTCTTCATTTCTACACTCAGAACAAAACTAAATTTTAATATACTTATTTGATAAATCACTATCAGTGAAGATGAACTTTGATTAAAACTACAAAACAATGGATTCTTTCATATCAGTTAAGTTCAGTTCAGTCTCTAAGTCGTGTCCGACTCTTTGTGACCCCATGAACCGCAGCACGCCAGGCCTCCCTGTCCATCAGAAACTCCCGGAGTCTGCCCAAACTCATGCCCATTGAGTTGGTGATGCCATCCAGCCGTCTCATCCTCTGTCATCCCCTTCTCCTCCTGCCCCCAATCACTCCCAGCATCCGGGACTTTTCCAATGAGTCAAGTCTTTGCATGAGGTGGCCAAAGTATTGGAGTTTCAACTTGAGCATCAGTCCTTCCAATGAACACCCAGGACTGATCTCCTTTAGGATGGTCTGGTTGGATCTCCTTGCAGTCCAAGGGACACTCAAGAGTCTTCTCCAACACCACAGTTCAAAAGCATCAATTTTACAGTGCTCAGCTTTCTTCACAGTCCAACTCTCACATCCATACATGACCACTGGAAAAACCATAGCCTTGACCAGACGGACCTTTGTTGCAAAGTAATGTCTCTGCTTCTTTCATATAGAGTTAGGAAAATAACTAGACGTATAGAGTTAGGAAATTTACTTTTCCCATTTAAAATCTAAAAATTGCAAGCACTACTATCCTGCTTTTTCACTCACCCAGAGAAACAACTAGGTCAGTGAGTAAGTACTACATGACAGATTAGGTGGGTACAGAGTGTCTGGAAAAGGGGTAATGGAAATGAATTGCTGACATGCCAACCAGGGGCTTGAACCCTTCCTGCAGAGTTGGTAACAGATGGTTTCCACTGAGCCCAGAACCTGAAGGTACTGGGCATTCATATCAGGTTAAGGGCATCTGAATGGATCTTCCTCTTAGAAATTTGGAGGAAACAGCACACTGTGGGACAGGTGAGAAATGCTTTGTGCAGACATGCTCATCAGCTTTGAGAAACAGGAGGCTTTTCAAGGGTCACTTACAAAACAGATTTTCCTTGGCTAACCCACACAGTCAATATTTACTTTTACATAATAAATTTTGAACACTCTCCCCTGGGCTTAGTGAACAATATGGGGGCTTGGAGGCAGGCTGGTGGTATGTACCTTGGACAGCTCATCCCATTTTGGATCTCTGGATATAAAGAAAAATATATATTCCTGACCTTGAAATTATCACATGTGTACTGTGATTTCTCACTTATTCATAATCTTCTTTCAAAACAAATCTTATTATGAAAATGACAAAATGCCAAATCCACGTCAGCTTCTCTTAAAACTAATCTCATTATTGAAATGACAGAGTGGCAGATCGCTTATTTCTGCCAACCAGGAAACTGAGGATGACATCTGTGTAACTTTGGTTGTAGAGGAACAACCATTGGTCCGTGATGCATCACGCCAACAGATGCACGCTAGAAAAGAGGCACCGGTTTTGCATCCTCTCCAACCACTGGGACACCCTCAGCTTCTGCAGAAGAAGAGACGGCGAGATGAAGATTCTGCTGCTCAGCGCTGTCCTTGGTCTGCTTTATGCAGGCCTAGGTGAAGCTCAGCTACTTCTCGTACCGGTACCAGGGGTGGTGCACGCTGGGAGGAGGTCTTGGGGTAATGTGTGTGCGGGTCCCTTTTGAGGCTCGGTCATGTGGATCCCTAAGTCTGGCCATCTCCCTGCAACTCAAAGTCGCTCCATTCACTCACTCTATACCTGTTCTGCATGGCCTCCATGTCATCTCTGCCGTCTATTCATTGGCTCTCATGCATGTTCACTGCTCTTGTAAAACAGAAGGAAGATCACATGGCTATTGGATGAGGGCTCTTGCATTTGACAAGACAGCTCAAGCTATCTCAGGAATGCCTCAGTTCCTTCTTTTACGCGAGTTGAGTTTCCAAATGATTTTATACCTAGGGCAGTGTCCATAAAGATGGGTAACTTCTGCCCAAGTGAAAGGACAAGGGAACCTCCTGAGCGATGATGTCGGGCAGAATTTGCAGAGATGGATGAAGCTTCCTCACAGGAATTTGATTTTAGTTTTCAGGGGCATGGAAAACCCATTATATCTCAGCCAGTAACAAAGAACTTGTCACTGAGGGCGGACCATTCCACATTTACGTGCGTCATGTTCAGTTTCATCCAAATGACACAGCTGACGTCGACTTTTATCTCAAGTAAGTAAAAATCACCCCGAAGGAAACAAACAAACAAAAAACCCATAAGCTCTTGAGTCTAGCGGAGGGTGTGGCTTCTCCATCTGCTGGGAATTCCGAATGATGGTGAGAGAGTAATGCCGTGAGTTGTGGTTGCGCAGGGTCTCAGAGCTGGGGTGGGGGCTGCTCACTTGTGAGCCTCCAGGGGAAGTCCTGGTGCTTTTGCTTAGAAGAGGGTGGGAGTTCCAGAAGCTCCACTGGCAGCAACCCATTAAATGAAAGAGGGACTTGGCAGCGGGAAGAGGCTCATGTCCTGGAACCAACCAGGGGCTTGAACCCTTCCTGCAGAGTCTGTAAGAGATGCTTCCCATCAAGCCCAGAACCTGACGGTACTGGGAGAGCCCACAGTGAGCTCTGCTCTGTGGGGCATCCTCACGGGAATATTTCATCACCACCGAATTCACTAAAGTCTTCACAGCCCCAGATGAGCTTCCCTGGTGATATTAGGGGTAAAGAACATGGATTTCCCCCAGCCAGAATTCTGGAGTGGGTTGCTATTCCCTTCTCCAAGGGGATCTTCCTGACCCCGGGAGGGGACTCTGGTCTCTTGCATTGCAGGCAGATTCTTTACCACCGAGCCAAGAGAGTATACATACAGTGATATTATAACCACACATACAGAAACAGACTCACAGAAACACACAGATATATATCACACACACATATTTATACACGTGTGTGTTGTCACTAATATTTTAAGAATACCTATTATCATCCTCTGCTGTCTTGACATTTTTGGTCCCCTGTATTTAACTTGTCACACAGCCACCATTTCTGAAATCATCTTTACTGAAGTGTATTTATGTATAATCTGCACCTTTGTCGAGGTCTTAATTCCATATGCTTTGATATATCCACAACTGTCCCATGAGCTCCACAGTTGAGATATAGAATTCTGGGCTTCCATGGTGGCTCAGGCATAAAGAATCCGCTTGCCAGTGCAGGAGACACAAGTTGCATCTCTGGTCCAGGAAGACCCCACATGCTGCAGAGAAACAAGGCATGTGTGAAACAACTCTAGGGCCCGTGTTCCAGAGCCCATGCTCCACAAAAGAAGCTACCCAGAGTGAGAAGCCTGAGACTCCAGAGTAGCCCTCGCTCATCACAACTAGAGAAAAGCCAAATAGCAACAAAGACTCAGCACAGTCAAAGATAAAGATTAGGATGATATATATATATATATAATTTCTCCATCACAGCTCCTTTTCTTCAGTCATTTTTCAATGTCTACCCCTTGGGCAACAGGTAACAACTGACCAGCTTATTCTCACCTTTTCTGGATCTTCAGATGACAAAGTTATGCACTCTGCATCATTTTCTCTGGTTTCTCTCACTCAGCACAATGGTTTTAAAATTTAACTTTGTGTCCGCATATACAGGGAGCTGTGTATTCCAGCCACATGAAAGGGCTTGGATTGCATAGATACAATTTTGTAAATTTGCAGCTTTTGGAAAATTCTTTGGTTCCCACCTTATGATTCTCTTCAGTAAGTTCAGTGTATTTCCCTAAAGACTGATAACAGTAAAATCAATTCCTTTGCAAGGAGTCCATTCAAAAATTAACCCAATTCTTGTTGAGTTATTTCCATTTTAATATTTGTTTCCTGTGCATTCTATGTGCCAAATATACCTTTTTTTTTTTCACATACATGCCCAGAGGACAATATAGGAAGTCACCCGAACCCTTCTGTTACATAGGTAACAATATATACTTTACATATATTATATATGTATAATTTCCTTATATCATACAAGCATATCATGTGTACTTGTGTTTTTGCTTGTGTGTCTGTACGTGTAAATGTGTATACAGCACATAGATGTCTTTAAAATTTAATCCTTTTACGGGATTGTGATGTACAAAGAGTGTGGGTTTTGAGAAAATTAAAAATTTTCTTCTAACTCTTGGTGATATTTGGGTCTCATATTCTCTAATGAATCACCCCCAGGGTTGTGAGAACAGCCAACATCTGTCATGATGGCTATTCCTCTCAGTTTTCAGAAACTATATAAAGGAACGGCTCATTCTTATTAGGTTTTCCTAAAATTCTAGACGTCTCCATGTGTATTGGCTTTAAACAAGACCTATAGTGTATTTGAAGTTTATCTTCAGAACAACTAGTCAGATCTAATGTGTAGACAAACCATCTTTGTCACCCGAGAGTTGCTTGATCTAAGACAACATATTTCTTCTCTTTGTTCACATTGTTCACAGGTACTGAGGTGATACAAGCACAATCTGGGGTGTGATACAAAAAGAAATTCTAATTATATACCAAATCTTCCTATTTTAATAAAACAACTTGAATATATTTTGTCTTTAAGGTCAGATGGAGAATGCGTAAAAAAACGTGTCACAGGAGTAAAGCGAGAAACTGGGGTTTATGATGCTGAATGTAAGTATTTGATGTTGAATGTAAGAGTGTTTCACTGGGAGGAGTGCGTTTGGGTGGAAATCTTGGTCTTGACTTCCTTCAGTTACCCCCATACACCTGCATTCTACCACTCCTAACAATTAGAAGTGAAGGACTGGACCGTTTCCACACAGCTGAGTTTTACTCAATAAGACTAGAGCCAGGCACCCTAGAGTGTGAAGTCAAATAGGCCTTAGGAAATATTACTAGGAAAAAAGTTAGTGGAGCTGATGATATTCAACCTGAGCTATTGAAAATCCTAAAAGACACAGCTGTTAAAATGCTGTACAGAATATGCCAGCAAATTTGCAAAGCTGAGCAGTGGCCACAGGACTGCAAAAGGCAGTTTCTGTTCCCATCCCAGAGAAGGGCAATGTCAAACAATGGTAACTACCACACAGTCACGCTAATTTCACATGCTAGTCAGTTTGTGCTCCAAATCCTTCAAGCTGGGCTTTAGCAGCACATGAACCTAGAATTTCCAGATGTGCAAGCTGGGTTTTGAAGAGGCTGAGGAACCAGAGATCAAATTGCCAACATCTGCTGGATCATGGAGAAAGTAAGGGAGTTCCAGAAAAACACTAACTTCTGCTTCACTGATTATGCTAAAGACTTTGACTAAAGGCTTGCCACAAACTGTGGACAATTCTTAAAGACATGGGAATACCGGAACACCTTACCTGTTTCCTAAGAAACCTGTATGTGAATCAAGAAGCAACAGTTAGAACTGCACAGGAAAACATGCATTGGTTCCAAATTGGGAAAGCAATAACTCGGGTCTGTATATTATCATCCTGTTTACATAACTTATATGCAGAGTGCATCGTGTGAAATGCCAGGCTAGATGAATCACAAGCTAGAATCAAGATGGCCAGGAGAAATATCAAGAGCCTCTGATATGCAAATGATACCACTCTATTGGCAGAAAGTGAAGAGGAACTGAAGAGCCTCTGAATGAGGGTGAGAGAGGAGAATGAAAAAGCACGTTTGTCAATTTTGTTTATTTTTTCATAAAACCAGCTTTTAGATTTGTCAATTTTTGCTATGGTCTCTTTAGTTTCTTTTGCATTTATTTCTGCCCTAATTTTTTAGATTTCTTTCCTTCTACTCACCCTGGGGTTCTTCATTTCTTCCTTCTCTAGTTGCATTAGATGTAGAGTTAGGTTATTGATTTGACTTTTTTCTTGTTTCTTGAGGTAAGCCTGTAATGCTATGAACCTTCCCCTTAGCACTGCTTTTACAGTGTCCCATAGGTTTTGGGTTGTTGTGTTTTCATCTTCATTCATTTCTATGCGTATTTTGATTTCTTTATTGATTTCTTCTATGATTTCTTGGTTACTCAGGAGCGTGTTATTTAACCTCCTTATGTTTGAATTTTTAGCAATTTTTCTCCTGTAATTGAGATCTAATCTTACTGCACTGTGGTCAGAAAAGATGAATGGAATGATTTCAATTTTCTTGAATTTTCCAAGACTAGATTTATGGCCCAGGAGGTGATCTATTCTGGAGAAAGTTCCGTGTGCACTTGAGAAAAAGGTGAAGTTGATTGTTTTGGGGTGAAATGTCCTATAGATATCAATTAGGTCTAGCTAGTCCATTGTGTCATTTAAGGTTTGTGTTTCCTTGTTAATTTTCTGTTTAGTTGATGTATCCATAGTTGTGAGTGGGGTATTCAAGTCTCCCACTATTATTGTGTTACTATTAATTTCCTCTTTCATACTTGTTAGCTTTTCCCTTACATATTGTGGTACTCCTATGTTGGGTGCATATATATTTATAATTGTTATACCTTCTTCTTGAATTGATCCTTTGATCATTATGTAGTGTCCTTCTTTGTCTCTTTTCACAGCATTTATTTGAAAGTCTATTTTATCTGATATGAGTATTGGGACTCCTGCTTTCTTTTGTTCTCTGTTTGCATGAAATAGTTTTTTCCAGCCCTTCACTTTTAGTCTGTATGTGTCTCTTGTTTTGAGGTTGGTCTCTTGTAGACAGCATATATAGGGGTCTTGATTTTGTATCTATTCAGCCAGTCTTTGTCTTTTGGGTGGGGCATTCAACCCATTTACAATTAAGGTAATTATTGATAGGTCTGTTCCCGTTGCCATTTACTTTGTTGTTTTGGGTTCACGTTTATACAACCTTTCTGTGTTTCCTGTCTAGAGAAGATCCTTTAGCATTTGTTGAAGAGCTGGTTTGGTAGTGCTGAATTCTCTCAGCTTTTGCTTGTCTGTAAAGCTTTGTAATTCTCCTTCATATCTGAATGAGATCCTTGCTGGGTACAGTAATCTAGGTTGTAGGTTATTCTCTTTCATTACTTTAAGTATGTCCTGCCATTCCCTTCTGGCCTGGAGGGTTTCTATTGATAGATCAGCTGTTATCCTTATGGGAATCCCTTTGTGTGTTCTTTGTTGCTTCTCGCTTACTGCTTTTAATATTTGTTTTTTGTGTTTTATCATTGTTACTTTGATTAATATTAACCCAATATTTGATTAATATAAACCCAAGGGTGTTTCACCTTGGGTTTATCCTATTTGGGACACTCTGGGTTTCTTGGACTTGGGTGGCTATTTCCTTCCCCATTTTAGGGAAGTTTTCAGCTATTATCTCCTCAAGTATTTTCGCATGACCTTTCTTTTTGTCTTCTTCTTCTGGGACTCCTATGATTCGAATGTTGGGGCCTTTCACATTGTCCCAGAGGTCCCTGAGGTTGTCCTCATTTCTTTTGATTCTTTTCTCTTTTTCCCTCTCTGCTTCATTTATTTCCACCATTTTATCTACTATCTCACTTATCCTATCTTCTGTCTCCGTTATTCTACTCTTGGTTCCCTCCAGAGTGTTTTTGAGCTCATTTATTGCATTATTCATTTTTAATTGACTCTTTTTTATTTCTTCTTGGTCTTCATTAAATATTTCTTGCATCTTCTCAATCTTTGTCTCCAGGCTATTTATCTGTAACTCCATTTTGTTTTCAAGATTTTGGATCATTTTTATTATCATTATTCTAAATTCTTTTTCAGGTAGATTCCCTATCTCCTCCTCTTTTGTTTGACTTGGTGGACATTTTTCATGTTCCTTTACCTGTTTGGTATTTCTCTGCCTTTTCATCTTGTTTAGATTGCTGTGTCTGCAGTGGGCTTTCTGTATTCTGGAGGTCTGTGGTTCCTTTTTATTGTGGAGGTTTCACCCAGTGGGTGGGGTTGGACGATTGGCTTGTCAAGGTTTCCTGGTTAGGGAGGCTTGCGTCAGTGTTCTGGTGCATGGAACTGGATTTCTTCCCTCTGGAGTGCAATGGAGTGCCCAGTAATGAGTTTTGAGATGGGTCTATGTGTCAGGTGTGACTTTGGGCAGCCTGTATGTTGACGTTCAGGGCTTTGTTCCTGCATTGCTGAAGAATTTGCATGGTATATCTTGTTCTGAACCTTACTTGCTCTTGGGTGGTGGTTGGTTTCAGTGTAGGTATGGAGGCTTTTGTATGGCCTCTTATTACTTAATGTTCCATGTAGTCAGGAGTTTTCTGGTGTTCTCAGGTTTTGAGTTTAAGCCTCCTGCCTCTGGATTTCAGTCTTATTCTTCCAGTAGTCTCAAGACTTCTCCAACTATACAGCACTGATGATAAAACTTCTAGGTTAATGGCGAAAAGATTCTCCCCCGTGAGGGACACCCAGATAGGTTCCCAGAGCTACATGAAAAAGAGGAGAGAGGGGGAGGAGATAGAGATGAGCAGGAGGAGAAAAAGGGGGACTCAAGAGGAGAGAAACAGATCTCTGCAATTCTCTATTCCCATAGTGTTCTCCATAGCCCAGACACTCACAAAGATTCACAGAATTGGATTGGGAAGAGAAGGGGAAAGGAGGAAACAGAGGTGTTCTGAGGTAGAAAACGGAGAGTCAAAAGTGGGAGAGAGTAATCAACACATTCCTGAGTAAAAATGGGAGCTGAAGATTGGATTCTTAAATGTCCAAAGTATATATCACATACTGAAAAACAAAGATTAAAAATCTAGAGTAGAGGTTAGTCTCTTAAAAATACAATATTGAAAACAAGAACAAAAACACAAAAGATTTTAGAAATATATATGAAGTTCTGTTTCAAAATAGGGCTTCTCTCTCTCTCTTTTTTTTTTTGCAAGGTTATAGGGAAATGAAAATGAAAATTAAGGAGTAGTAGAGGAGTAATTGAGGACTTTAAAAGAAAATTAGAGAAAAAGAAAAAGAAAGAAAAAAAAAAGAAAAGAGAAACAAGAAAAAAAAATTTTTTTCCTGATTAAAAAAAATCGTAAAAAATATATGAAAATGAAAGTTAAGGAGCAATGGGGGAATAATAGAGAATTTTAAAAGAAAATAAGAGAAAAAAGAAAAAAGAAAAGAAAAAAAATTTTTAAATAAAAAAAAGGTAAAAATATATCTAGGAATTTCTCTGGAGCTACTGCAGTCGGTGTGGGTTCGTTTCAATTTCAGAGAGCTCCTCGTTCCAGCTTACACTTCTTGATATCTATAGGCCCCTTCCGGTGTAGTCGGTGTTATCTACAGGGATTTTAATCTGTTGCACCGGTCCCTTCTGAAGCGGTTCCCTTTGTTTATTTGGCTTCTGTTTGCTGGTCTCTTCAGAGCCTCATTTCCGCCCTGACACAGGCGGGCGGAGGTGGACTCTTATTCAGTTAGCTAGTTCCGTCGCGCTGCGGGGAGGGAGGGCGCTGTTCTCCCCGTCTACGCTGCTCAGGCTCCTGGCTGCTCTATATGAGGTTGCCCTGTGTTGGATGTGGTTCCAGTTTTCGGGTATTCCACAAAAGCGTGGACTCGGTTGGGCCTGCGTTTTGTGCCTTCCCCAGCCTGAGCAGCTCAGGCAGACAGGAGCTTGACGGGTGCACTCTCCCTCGGGGCGGTGCGCCTTCTCCCCTACATGGCCCCAGCCTCAGTTTCCACCCGCACCAATCGGGTGTGTGTGCCTTGAGTTTAGCCGCGACCCTCCCAGCGGATGTCGACCATCCAGAAACTCAGGAAGTCTTTGGTTAGAAACTGGAGGCCTGTTTGCAGTGTGGTAGGGGATGCTGTCTTTGGGGCAGAGTTTGCCCCTTTCCCCTCCTCCCTGCCTCCTGCCGCTGGTGGGGCTGGGCCAGTCCGCAGCCGCCTAGCTCCTCTAGACTTGCTCAGACCCTTTGTTCTGCGAACGGCCGGCAGTGTGTTCGGGCCGGTTAATTTTCTCTCTCTCTCTCTTGTTATCCCACAGTTTAAGTTGGAATCTCACAAAAGCTCCCTCCGATTGCCCTCAGGGCACTCAGACCCGGTCCTTACCCTAAGCAATTCCGCCCCCTCCTCTCCGTTCCGCCCCCACTTGCTGGTGGCGGATGCGGGCGTCTGGGGTACTTTTCTGCTGGAGTTGCTTTTAGGCACATAATCTGTGGATTTTATTTATTCTTCCCCTCACAGTCAGGTTGACCTCTGAGATTCAAAAACTTCCCCCAGACCCGCCAGTGCGAGGGTTTCCTGGTGTTTGGAAACTTTCTCTATTAAGACTCCCTTCCAGGGATGGGTCTCCATCCCTAGCTCTTTTGTCTCTCTTTTTATGTTTTATCTTTTGTCCTACCTCCGTTTGAAGGCAATGGGCTGCTTTTCTGGGCTCCTGATGTCCTCAGCTAGCGATCAGAAATTGTTTTGTGAAGTTTGCTCTGCATTCAATTGTTCTTTCAATGAATTTGTAGGGGAGAAAGTGGTCTCCCCATCTATTCCTCCTCATCTTGGCTCCTCCCCCCAAAAAAGCACGTTTGAAACACAGCCTTCAAAAAATGAAGACCATGACATCTGGTTCCATTACTTCATGGCAAATAGAAAGGGGAAAGTGTGGAAGCAGTGACAGATTTTATTTTCATGGGCTCCAAAATCACTGCAGATGGTGACTGCAGCCATGAATTTAAGAGATGCTTACTCCATGGAAGTAAAGGTAGGACAAATTTAGACAGTGCATTTCAAGGCAGAGATGTTGCTTTGCTGACAACAAACCATAGCGTCAAACCTATGATTTTTCCTGTAGTCATGTATGGATGTGAAAGCAAAAAGATCATATGATGGTCAGACCATAAAGAAGGCTGAGCACCAAGGAATTGATACTTTTGAACTGTGGTGCTCAAGACTCTTGAAGTCCCTTGAACTGCAAGAAGATCAAACAGGTTAATCTTAAAGGAAACCAACTCTGAGTATTCATTGAAAGGACTGATGATGAAGCTGAAATTCCAATAATTTAGCCACCTGATGTGGAGTGCTGACTCATTTGAAATGACCCTGATGCTGGGAAAGATTGAAGGCAGGAGGAGAAGGGGGCGACAGAGGATGAGATGGTTGGATGGCATCACTGACTCGATGGACATGAGTTTGGGTAAACTCTAGGAATTTGTGATGGACAGGGAGGCCTGGTGTGCTGCAGTCCTTGGGGTTGCAAAAAGTAGCAAATGACTGAATGACTGAACTGAGACTGAGATGGTTCTCACAGAAAATTTACAAGAACTGATGTCTCAAGGTTCTGTCTTGAGTTTGTACATTGGGGTCGATCACTTTTTAAAAACAGTCTTAAGACATCTAAATCTGACCAAGGTTTGGAGGATGTACTTGAATCCAAGGGAACTATCCTGAGTTCAATCATTAAGGCAGCTTGTGTTCAAACCAATGGGGGTGCTGGCTAAGATTTATATCCTTAAGTCCTCCATGAGGTTTTCTAAGCACCATTCCTAATTTTAAGTGGCTGAAGAGGTACACGTTTGATGAAAATTTGAGTATATCCATATGTGATCACAAGCCTTGCCTAAACAAAGTATTGGCACAGATGCAAATGCAATGACTGCAAAGAAGTGAATCTTATGCCTGAAATATTTCCCCATACATTGGGGATAATTTCTAATAGTTGATAATTTTTAAATTATGCTCTCATATTCTTCAGTTCAGTTCATTTGCTCAGCCGTGCATGACTCTTTGCAACCCCATGGACTGCAGCACGCTAGGCTTCCCTGTCCACCACCAATTCCCAGAGCTTGCTCAAACTTGTGTCCATCGAGTCAGTGATGCCATCCAACCATCTCACCCTCTGTCATCCCCTTCTCTTCCTGCCTTCAATCTTTCCATGCATCATTATTCCCATATTATTTTTTCCTTTGATTGAGTCATGAATGCTTCCACTGTTATTGTTTCTTTTGTTGTTGTAATACCTTTCAGCTGGAGTTTTACAGAGCAAATAACAAGGGAGAGAAACAGAAGAGTTTGCTGTCTCGCCCAGGTCTCTTTCAGGAGCTAACCGCCAGGAGTGTTTGGTGGGGTGTGGTGTGTCTCATCAAGCACAGCACAAACAGTGACCTTGTCAGTGACCTGAAACCCAGAAGACAGATTGACTCTGTGTACCATGGCCTTCACAGACAATTCAGTGATGCTGCCATGCCCACCTTGGTGAAGTCATGGTCAAGAACAGGTGGTCACTTATAATCTGAAGACATGCATTGTCAGGCTTAATTTATTCCAATGTGATCCAAGGTTCATGGACTCATGGTTGGTTTGGGCGTGTTGTACATATTTCCGGGGTTATGAGATGGAGAAGCTGTTTCAGCTGCTCTTTTTCTTCTCCTTCTCAAGCAGACTGATGATTTTCAGTATTTTAGACACTGAATAAAGGTGTTTTCCTGTCTCAGGAACACAGTTGGGCAGTTTTACATCCCATCTCGCTGAGTGATTGCAGGAAGGTGTGACAGAGGCCAGGAGAGGCAGAATGGAAGTAGACAGTTTAGAGGTGACATGCAGTAGGTCAGAGCTGCTTCTTGTCCAGACACGTTGGGCAGAGTGGTCGGACAGGCAGAGAGGAGGGGCAGGGCTGCAGGTGGGGACGGGCTCACTGCCTGCACGTCCCAGCAGGTGAACTGTCTTCAGAACAGACAGGGCAGGGGGCTCTGTCATACCCCAGACTGAGCGGGCAGAGGAGACAGAGTAATTAATGTAAAGTATTCCGAAGGTTGCCAGGAAGAGGCTTAGGCACTCAGGAACACAAGCTTATGAATGGTAGGCTGATTTGGGTCCAGAGAAATCAATGCTATGGCTGGGATAACAGGAATACAAACGATTTTAGAACTTCTGTTTGATAATACCCTCATGCTGTTGAAAACGCTGTTGGGGACTTCCCCGGTGATCCTGTTTTTAAGAGTCGGCCTGCCAACGCAGGACTCATGGATTGGATCCCTGGCCCGGGACGATTCTGCATGCCATGGGGCACAAAGCCCATGTGCCACAGCTACTGAGCAGATGCTCTAGAGCCAGCGAGCAGCAACGACACAGCCCACACCTCCTAGAGTCTCTGCTCGACCAAAGAGAAGCCACTGCAACGAGAAGCCAGTGTACCCCAACTGGAGAGTGGTCCCCGGGTCCAGACAAGTAGAGAAAGCCTGCAGACAGCGAGGAACATTCAGAGTAGCAAACAATTAACTGAAATTAGATAAATTTTAAAAATATGCATCTATTGGTTTCATTAGGACACAGGTTCTAGAAAGCATCTTAGTAAGACAGCAAGGAGTGACTGGTTATCTGTAGGGAACGTGAGAATGAGGAAGGCCTTGCCTCCTCTTCTTGCCGTTGTATCCACGGTATCATTCAGGGCACCTGTGGAGCGAGGCTTCCATCAATACCACACGTGCCGTTCGTAATGCCCCCAGTCTGTCACAATACATCTAACTGACAACAAATGAATGCGGGGTGGTACATATGTATCTCTTCTCTCTCTCACAGATGCGGGTCAAAACGAAGTCAGAATTCTTCACTTGTCAGATAACGCTATTATAGTATATGTTCACAATGTGGCTGAAGATGGAAAAGAGACAGACTTGGTTGGGATAATCGGTATGTATGGCATTCTAAATTTCCCATTGCCTCTGTCACACAACATGTCCATGTCAGAACTTTCATTCAGAAAATCACGAGGTGTTGGCAATATTCACTATTCACTGTGCAAGGTCTTCGTATTCATGTTCACCAACTTAAGTATCCTGGAAGGTAACCTACTAAGAATCAGGGGCCAAAAGTAATTTTCAAACATTTGAAAATAATCTCTACTCACTGATATTTAAAATCATTATTTTTATAGAGTATTTTAAAAAAATACATCATCTAAGCTCAAGCCATGGCTATAATGAGGCTGGCCTGAATGACATCACTTTATATCAGTTTTCTCATGCATTATAACCCCTGGAACAGAAACTTGTAAAATAACTCTTCGTCCTGTTCAATTATCACAATGCACTCTTCTTGTGAACAGTGACATGACCCCAAATGATCACAAGAAGCACTGCAGTGCGTGTACCATTGAGATAATAGAGGTCAGTTTCAGGAAAGGGACAGTGTAGAATTGTTGGCTAAAGAGTAAACTGTCTCCCAAGTGGTGTGTGATGGGGTTAATGTGTCTCCACAATGGGAAAACCCTGCTTCCTGTTAAATCTGTCCAGTACAAGACAGGAATCCAGGTACAGGTCCTGGGAAGTTAAAAAAGAAGCAAGTCAGTTGCCTACAGAGATGGCTTGAGTCTCAAGTTCTTGCAACTCCTGCAAGTCTTAGGGGGTCCTGCTGCTGATGCTGGCAGGATTTAGTTACAGAGTTAGAGGGAAACTAATTCTTAGGACAGTAGATATCTGCAACATGGGACATGGAAACTGTTTGAGTCTCTCTTAAATTATACAGGTGGAGATCAGATTGGCACATTCAATTCCTTGTTCTGTATATTCAGAGATTTCGTGTGTTCTCCTTTTTGCATGGTGATTTTCAGGCAAACGTGACAAGATTTCAGACAGAGACTATCAGAGGTTCGAAAAGGAGACGACTGATAGAGGGATTCCAGAAGAAAATATTGTGAATTTCACTGATAATGGTAATGAAATTACACTTTTTTCTGACTATATCTTTCACCTGGTATGTAAATATCAGGAAGCAAATCAATTTATTTAAAATTTCTTTTCCCATAAGTAATCTCATGTAGAATGGTGGTTGATGGTGGTTTAGTCTCTGAGTCATATGTGCCTCTTGTCAGTCCATGGACTGTAGTCCGACAGACTCCTCTGTCCATCGGATTTTCCAGGAAAGAGTCCTGGAGTGGGTTGCCATTTCTTTCTCCAGGCAAACATTCAGACCCAGGGATGGAACCTGGGTCTCCTGTACTGCAGGCAGATTCTTTATTGACTGAGCTATCAGGGAAGCTCCTCTTATAAAATACATTACTTAAAAAAGAAAAGAAATCTTAAAAATACTGGAGAATGGTCATAATCAGAGGCTCTTTGATTTCTCCCATTTTGTTTTTCCACAGATGACTGTCCAGAGGAGTGAATAAAATTGAGGTCAACAGTTTTGTAAGTATACATAGTTTGTTATTAATGGTGCCCCACCAGATAAATCAATAAGGATACATTGTTATTTTAGGCTTAATGCCCAAAAAGTGGCTTCAATTGTGTCAGACTCGGCACAACCCCCATGGTCTGTAGCCCACCAGGTTCCTCTGTCCATGGGATTCTCCAGGTAAGAAAACTAGAGTTGGTTGCCATTTCCTTCCCCAGGGGATCTTCTCAATCTGGGGATCGAACAAACCTTTCTACATTGCCTGTATCAGCAGGCGGATTTTTGTTTGTTTATTTGTTTGTTTTCTTACCACTAGCACTTATTTCATACATGCCAAACATTGCACGTAACAATTCTTTGTCCCGATAACTTGCATTCTAGCACTAGAGAGCCTTGTCTATTCTGTTCAGTAATTTCTCTTATCTTGAGATGTATGAAATTAGAGATTGTTTGCTTGATTATTGCTGAGCAGCTTTGGTGAGAGAGCCTTATCCTGCAGGAATCTTGCAGAGCAGTCATCAGAGAGAAGCAGGAATCCCCACACGCTGGTGGAAACAACTTAGTGTTTCCATCAGTCCTGACCTGACAGTTGTCCACACACACCTATCCTCCAGAAACACCAGGATTAAAGAGTGTGCACAGCTTCTCAAGACCAGTGTTTCATCTCACATGACTCTGACAGAATTTAAATGCCTTCCAGCCATACTGTCTGAAATATGCATTTCAATCATATTCCTCCTTAGAAGGAAATTTCTGTTACTGGGATCTTTAAGGTTTTAAAAGTAGGACAGCCACATAAAACAACACTGATCTCAGCTAAAGTGTGGCTTTAATTTCCTGTTGAGAAAAAAAAAAAATGAAAGAAAAAAGGCATAGAAAAACACCAGCTTGAAGATGAGTATGATAAGAAATAATGATGCAAATATTCAGTGGACTATTACTTATCCATAACAAAAGAATGAAATCATGCCATTTGCAGCAACGTGGTTGGGCCTATGGATTGTCAGACTAAGTGAAGCAAGTCAGAAAGAAAAAGACAATTGCAATATGTATCACTTATATATGGAATCAAAAATAAGAGATGGGGGAGGTTATTTACAGAACAGAAACAGACTCACAGATGTGGAGAACAGATGCTGTTGCTAAGGGGAAAGGATTTGGGAAAGATAGATTGGGAGTTTGGGTCAGCTGAGGCAAACTATTATAAACAGCATGGATAGAGAACAAAGTCCAACTGCATAGCACAGGGGACTAAATGCAATTTTCTGTAAAGACCTAAATTGGAAAAGAATCTGAGAAACAATTGATATTAATATATGTATGTATACGTGAATCAGGCTCTAGTACCCCTGAAATTAAAACATCATTAATATCCTGTATCCCAAAATTAAATTTTAAAAAAAATTAATTCTTGAAGACCCAATAGATAAAATCTGTGGAATTAGAAGAAGAATGAAACTCAACCACATTGACAGTAAACCACGTTTAGATTAACATCACCATGAGCATGCATTCTGAAATCATTACACGTCAAATCAACCCCAAATGGAAAATCTCCCCCCATATGTACATTCTGGGGAAACTTTCACAGGGAGCCTGCCATCTCAGAGATGTGGAGTATCGACGTTCACCAGGATTCTGTCCACTGGCTCCCCTTCCAGCTCCTGTACCCTGGACAGCCTGCTGCCTGAGGTTCAACCCTGTCAGCCATCACACAGTCACCTCTACTAAACTTTTGACCCTGTTTTATTTATCTGCAGAGTCACTGAGACCAGTCACATCCTCTTCTGCATGGAGCCAAGATCAACGACACAAAGATGACTTTCCTGCTTCCTGATTAACAAGATCCTTCTCGCTTCACATACACACTTTCTTTCCTGTCTCATTTCTCCTGATCACTGGTCATGTGCTGTCTGGTGGTATTTGGTTTCTGAAGGCTTAAATAAATTGATTTAATATCTGCCCTGAAAATGTGTGGCTGTGCAAAAGTCACTTGATTTCAAACACACAATTTTAAATATCCAGGAAATGTGAGAGCCACTCGGTCGTGTCCGACTCTTTATGACCCCACGGACTATTTAGTCCATGGAATTCTCCAGGCCAGAATACTGGAATTGGTAGCCTTTCCCTTCTCCAGGGAATGTTCCCAACCCAGGGACTGAACCCAGGTCTTCATGATTTCAGGTGGATTCTTTACCAGCTACCAGGGAAAGCCCAGGAAATGGTGCCTTTAATAGGACAGGTGTTCATCAGAAGCAATTCTGATGAGGATTCAATAGAGATGCCCTCAGGTGTCCAGGAGAGAGGGAGAAAAAAGGCCAAACAACCATGGGACAGGAGACAGGGGACAGGATCTCCCCTGTCCTTTAGATGAAATTAAGACTACACGCCTCTTCGATGCAATTCAGCTACCCAAAGAAGTGTCAGTAATACCCTGCTGGGGCCATCAAATGGATGATTCTGACATAACAGAGGGAAAAAGAAGAGCCCACCGGCAAACAAGAGAGACAGCCACCCTGTCTGTTAATATTCATGCTCCCTTTCTGTGGGGCTTCCCACCTGACTCAGTTGGTAAAGAAGCTGCCCATAATTCAGGACACTACCTGCAGCGTAGGAGACCTGGGTTGGATCCCTGGGATGGGAAGATCCCCTGAGAAGGAAATGGTAACCCAGTCCAGGATTCTTGCCTGGAGAATCCCATGAACAGAGGAGCCTGGCAGGCTACAGTCATTGGGGTTTTGAGTTGGACACGACTGAGTGACTAAACCACCACCTCCTGTGGGACAGGATTCACACTGATATAAAACCCCATTATTCCCCTGAGGATCTTTGACATTCCCTGTCTGTCAGAGATATTTTATTCCCCTCTGGATTGCTTCAAACAGATGAGAAACTTATGTTACCCTCCAGTGGCTCATGCAAAGTTCTTAAAACATGACATCAAACATCCAATGTGGGAATTGAAAACACTTCCCAAGTTGCTTCATGTCTCTTAAAAGAAAAGGGATTAAGAAAAACTAGAAGTCAAATTGTCAAGGGATGTAAAAAATGTTTCTTAGTTTCAGAAGACTAAGATCATGACATCTTGTCCCATCACTTCATGGCAAATAGATGGGACATGGGAAACAGTGGAAACAGTGCCTGACTTTAGTTCTTTGGGCTCCAAAATCACTGAAGATGATGACTGCAGCCATGAAATTAAAAAACGCTTACTCCTTAGAAGGAAAGTTAAGACCAATCTAGACAGCATATTAAAAAGCAGAGACATTACTTTGTCAAAAAAGGTCCGTCTAGACAAGACTACAGTTTTTCCAGTCGTCATGTATGGATGGGAGAGTTGGACTGTAAATAAAGCTGAGCACTGAAGAATTGATGCTTTTGAACTGTTGTGTTGGAGAAGACACTTGAGAGTCCGTTGGACTGCAAAGAGATCCAACCAGTCCATTCTAAAGGAGATCAATCCTGAGTGTTCATTGGAAGGACTGATGTTGAAGCTGAAACTCCAGTCCTTTGGCCACCTGATTCGAAGAGCTGACTCATTTGAAAGGACCCTGATGCTGGGAAAGATTGAAGACAGTAGGAGAAGGGGATGACAGAGGATGAGATGGTTGGATGGCATCACCGACTCAATGGACATGAATTTGAGTAATCTCTGGCAGTTGGTGATGGACAGGGAGGCCTGGCATGCTTTGTGGTCCATGGGGTCGCAAAGAGTCAGACACTACTGAACAACTTTACTGAATTGAACTGTAAAATACGTCAAAAGAATAATCCTCATGACAGCCAATCAGCTCCTCCAGGTTTACAACATACAGAAAAGTGTCCTGGAGAAGACTGGCAGATAGATTTCAGCCATATGCCTCAAGGCAAGAGACACCAATACCTACTGGTTTGTGTTGATACCTTTACTGGCTGGATAGAGGCTTTCCCTTATAGAACAGAACAGGCAAATGAAGTAATTGAAATTTTAATACATGAGGTCACTCCTTGCTTTGGTCTACTTAGAAAAATTCCAAGTGACAATGGCCCAGCCTTTCAGACTGCAATAATGCAATGAGTCTTTCAGGCCCTAGGAATTGAGTTTCACTTACATCATCCTTAGAATCTCAATCTTTAGGCAAGGTAGAAAAAGCCCATGATATAATCAACAGACATTTATGAAAACTATCACAAGAAACTCACCTTCCATGTATTTCACTACTCCCTTTAGCTGTAGTAAGAAATACTTCACAGTCAATAGGACTCAGCCCTTTTGAGATGTTATATGGAAGGCCATTTGTCACAAATGGCTGACTTCTAGATCAAGATACAGTTGAACTAACAACATTTGTCACTAAGTAACTTCTTTCCAAAGACAGCTACAATCTTTAAAAGATGTGATTGCACAACAAAAAGAAAATAAAAAGTCCTAATATAATCCTGGGGACTTGGTATTAGGAAAGGCCATTCCTAACAATAGTCCCACCTCAACCCCCACGTGGTTGGGATCCTATTCTGTTGTTCTCCCTTCACCAGGCACTGTTAAGGTTACAGGTATAGACACCTGGAATCATCACACATGGATAAAGTCTTAGAATCCTTCAAGAAAAAAATAATAAGGACCATCCAACACCCCCAGAGCAGAAATCACAAGAGAATTCTCAGTGGTTGGAAGGTCAATACACCCTCTTGGGAAGATCAAAAGGACTGTTCAAGAAAGGCCCAGCTAAGTGACTCTTCTATCACAACATGCATGGACACATAATACTCTGTTTTGTTCTTCTTAATGCAATAATGCCCTCTCAAGTCCCTTTAGATTGGACACAGAAAGTTTTCATTTTATGGGCACATTCTCATGCGATGTTCGAAAATCGATCTGATGGTTGAGTCTATGGAGTTCTACCATTAACCTCCATTCATGGACCGCCCTGGTTAATGTCACCCTTAGATGGATCTGATTTTCAAAAGGTATGTCATTTTATGCTTCCCTGCTGGCTCACATGGTAAAGAACCTGCCTGCAATGAGGGAGACCTGGGTATGATTCCCTGGGTTGGGAAGATCCCCTGGAGGAGAACGTGGAGACCCACTCCAGTATTCTTGCCTGGAGAATCCCCACGGAGAGAGGAACCTGATGGGCTACAGTCCACTGTGTCACAGAGTCAGACATGGCTGAGTGACTAAGCATATGTCATTTTGTCCAAGAAGATAAAGATCAAACCAAAATTTTAAATGTCCTTAACATGAATTTATTGACTTGGTATAATACTACTAATGCATTGGGTCACAATCTACATTTTGATTATGATCAAACAGAAAGAGATGTCTATGGCTAATATATAAAAGAAGCAACCAATACTAGCTATGCCTGCAAGGGAACCAAAACCACACAACAAACTGCCCAACAAATACACCAAACCCAGGAACAGTATGTGTGGATAACCCCAGAAAAGGGGCAATTGATAAAAACAGCTCCCATTTGTTGGAAACAAAGTAATCATACCAAATTATATCCTGACAGTACTAAACCTTCAGGATTCTCATCAAAGTCTTTATGTAATCCAACAATAACAGTAAATCATATGAACTCAGCAGATTCAGTCATATTGCCAGGGACTGATTGGGTCAAAAGTCCGGGCATATGATTTTTAGCCCCAAATGGAACCCACTGGATGTGTGGGGCCAATCTTTCACCCCAGTTATCCCCAGGATGGACTGCAAAATGTACCCTGGGATTATTGTTTGCACATGGTCAAATTTTAAATGAATTACCTCATAATCCAATCAATTTCCCTATACAACAGGTGAGATGGACACCATCTGTGTTCCACTGGTATGACTACCTGGCTGCAATATTTGTGCCATCACTTGGCACCGCTGACATAATATTCAGAGAAGAAGCCTTGACTAATTTGACAAGACGAGCTTCAAATGATAATATGATGGAGACGGCAGCCTTCAATTCCAGACAAGCTTTAATGTGCTAAGCTGTATGCCAAAATGGAAAGGCATTAGATATATTAATGGCAGCACAGGGAGGAACTTGTGCCACAATTCATACAGAGCGTTGTGTATATATAGCTGATTACTCACAAAATGTGTCTGATTCTCTTCAAGATCTGAAAAGTAATGTCCAGGCAATGGCCGATTCCACTCCTCATTTTGGAACTGCCCTATGGAACTGGATATCAATTTCCACCTGGTGGAAACCCCTGGTGCGGGTGGGAAGCCTTTGCTCTTATTGCTGTTTGGCCCTTGTGTTCTAAATTCTCTCTTTGTAATATCTCACAAAGAAACTATCAAACTCCAAATGGTTATGGAAATGGCGCCTAAGAGGACATACTGAGATACACTAGATCGTCCCACAGGTGGAGACCCAACTATCATCTGCTAACAATGTCCCCACAGGCTCAAAGACATGAGATTGGTCTTCATCCTTTTCCCCATAATGGCAGTTAGAATTTCCATCTCTAGAGGGGATGGTTTGAGGTAGAAATTGCTAGGCAGTCAGTGTAGGACTCTGAGACTTCAGTCTTGTTTTCAATAAACACCTTGATCCATTAGCCTAAAGTTTTACCCTTTGTCCAGAATTGCTGGAACGTGTCCTTCAGTTCAGCTCAGTTCAGTCACTCAGTCGTGTCCGACTCTTTGTGACCCCATGAACCGCAGCATGCCAGTCCTCCCTGTCCATCACCAACTCCCGGAGTCCACCCAAACCTATGTCCATCGAGTCGGTGATGCCACCCAACCATCTCATCCTCTGTCGTCCTCTTCTCCTCCTGCCCTCAATCTTTCCCAGCATCAGGGTCTTTCCAATGAGTCAACACTTCGCATGAGGTAGCCAAAGTACTGGAGTTTCAGTATGAGGTAGCCAAAGTACTGGAGTTTCAGCTTCAGCATCAGTCCTTCCAATGAACACCCAGGACTGATCTCCTTCAGAACGGACTGGTTGGATCTCCTTGCAGTCCAAGGGACTCTCAACAGTCTTCTCCAACACCACAGTCCAAAAGCATCAATTCTTTGGTGCTCAGCTTTCTTTATAGTCCAACTCTCACATTCATACATGACCACTGGAAAAATCATAGCCTTGACCAGACGGACCTTTTAATGTGTCCTTGGTCTGGTCAATTATCAGCACTCAGATCCAGGGAAGGTCAGTAATTAACTTCTGTTCCATATGCCTGAGGGAAAAAACAACTGGTGCCCATTAATTTTTAGTGGATATATCTGATCCATTGTAAAATGGCCAGGGGCCATGAGAAAGGATGGCAACGTAATCGAAGGACCAAGAGAGGCCATAAAAGTATTAAGCATCTTGACCTCTAAACTGGTTAAAAATGACACATTTTAAGGACAGGAACCAGCCAAAAAGGTACAGATTAAGAATATAAAAATTGCTGTAAGTCCGCCTTTGGGGGATTCTTTACCCCCTCTCAGTGTCTATGCTGAGAGCCTTGTACTTTCTTTCTCTTTAATAAAACCTATTTGCTTGCTGCTGTGAGTGTTTGCATGTTCATGAAGCTGAGTCCTCAGCTCCACAAACAAGAGCACGGATTTCCATTTCATAGAGCCTGTGGAAGGAATTGAGCAACTCTGGCCAGGGTTGCTCTCTGGTGTGTTCCAGGCTCCATAACCCAATGTGCTCAGGTACCTTCCACACCAGCAGGTGAGGGCTCTCCTTTCTTATTCTTTCTTTAAGCTGAAAACCAGGCTAATCAACATTGTGCGGGCTCGGGTCAGGCACTTCAAAGACATTATGGCATCTGCTGCTTGACAGCTCCCGTGACAGGATAAGGGGAACACAGAATTGACCAGACCACTAGTGTCTGCCCCAAGCAAGACAATTTTCAGGCAATCAGACTCATGTTGGTTCATGCAAAACACCAAGCCCACTTCCCCCTGGTGGCCCCCTTCCAGGCAGGACCGCATGGTGGATCACTCAAACCATTTTTCTGTTACCTTCACTACTTTCCCTCTTCTGTCTGGATTGATTGACAGGAGCCTAGGTGTTACCTCTGAGCCTTCCCAAGAGGCCTTGTACCCTGAGCTAAATGAGGAAAAATAAAACTTTCCAGCATAGCTAAATAGGTACGTCAGTAGATATCAAATACTTTCAAAAAGAAAAACAACACCGTCTTTGCTTTATAGAGTCTTCATAGCAAAAGAAGTCTAGCCCCCAAAATCCATCTACCATTCCCCATACCATTCCTGTTTAAGAGGCTTGTAAAAATTAAACGAGGGGATAATAAAGTCATCCTAGGAAGAACTCAGGCTTCCCTGATAGCTCAGTTGGTAAAGAATCCACCTGCAATGCAGGAGACACCGGTTCAATTCCTGAGTCAGGAAGATCCTCTGGAGAAGGGGTAGGCTACCCACTCCTGTATTCTTGGGCTTCCATTGTGGCTCAGCTGGTAAAGAATCCGCCTGTAATGTGGGAGACCTGGCTTCAATCCCTGGGTTAGGACGATCCCCTGGAGAAGGGAAAGGCTACCCACTCCAGTATTCTGGCCCAGAGAATCCCATGGACTGTATAGTCCATGGGGTTGCAAAAAGTTGGACATGACTGAGCAACTCTCACTTCACTTCACTTCAGGAAGAACTCACCTATATTTTTGAGATGAAAAAGTCCTGTAGGTCTTCTCAGCAACACTCATCTGTTCTGCCTTTCTAACACACACATTTGAGAGTGTACTACAAATGTAATTTAGAAGTTGGCATGCCCAAGGTAATTAGAAACTTCTTTTCCTGCAAATATCCAGTCACCTAGCCAAGTGACCTTGATTTATTCCATTTGTCAGAAATCCAAATTTAATCCAACTTCCTTTGCACACTGATGGTTTTTCCTATTGATCAACCTGATTTAGGGCTGATGATAGCTCAGCTGGTAAAGAATCTACCTGCAATTGGGAGTCTTGGGGTTGATCGCTGGGTTGGAAAGATCCCCCCTGGAGGAGGGCATGGCAGCCCACTTCATTATTCTTACCTGGAGAATCCCTGTGGACAGAGGATCCTGGCAGGCAAAATGATGGCTTTTCTATGGCGCAACCTGACTTAAGATAGAAATCTTGAAATGAGAATTGAGGTCTCTCTTTGTATGTCTATATCTTTGTCTTTGGATAAAGTTGCTGCAGTAGATTTGTAAAACAATTCTATTTAATTTGCTCTAACAAAAGTAAGCCCTTACAGAGTTGCAAACCAAACTATTCTAACAGAGGAACCTGTGTACTGAGTTGTGTTCAACTCTTTGAGACCTGATGAACTATAGCCTGCCAGGTTCCTCAGGCCATGGGATTTCCCAAGCAAGAATACTGGAGTGGGTTGCCATTACCTCCTCCAGGGTATCTTCCTGATCAAGGGATTGAACCCCATCTCCTTTGTCTCCTGCATTGGCAGGCAGGCACTTTCCCAGTTGAGCCACCAGGGAAGCCTGAATTATTCTAAATAGAAGAGACATTAAGATAAGTGAAATTGAGGCTCACAGGAACTGAGAAATGTTCAATATTAAACTAGTACCTGGTATTAATATTTAAGTTGATTGATCTAAGTAATGTACACATTTCTTGAGCCACCAACATTAAACATAATATTAGGTAGAATACATTAATTGTGCCTAGGTTTAACATAAGCTAAATAAGATCTTATTATATCTGTTACAAATTTGTTAGCAAGGAAAGTAAGTCAATGTGAAAAAACTTTTGAGGAAAGAGTGTAACTGATATTGAGTTTTCAGTGAACTTTTAGAAAGAATTATGTGTTTTAGGATCTATCCAGATATTCTACAACTTGAAATTTAAATCTGTGCTAAAATAAATTAAGTTATGAATGATTTGTAGAAAATGGACTCCCAAAGGATTTTGTTCCTAATCAATCAAAAATGACTAAGTTAAAAAAAAAAAAAAACACACTTTTTTTTTGAATCAATGAACATTTAAAGTAAGCTGAGGCAAAAACATAAATTTGGCTTCTCTCTTATAAAAAACTCAGTTTTCTGAAGACACTATGCTGCCTTTGATAATAGAGTTTATGTTTATTTACGTTTCTAAACGATCTGTTTGGTATTTGCCTTTGAAATCTTTTATTGTCACCTTGCCTAAGAAAATAACTAAGTAAATAGCTTAATAAGTAAATAACTATTTTTCACAGTGACCTTTGATTCTCTTGTGTTTTAAATTTTTTGTGTGTGAAATTCTTTTGATAAAATTTCTCAAATCAAAATACCTTTATCTAAATTTGGAATGTTTCAAAAGGTCCCTAAAACACCCCAAAGGAAGATATTAAGCTAATTAGTTTCAGTTGGCATGGAAAACTACATGGGAAATGTTGTCAGATAAGTAATAAATCTTGTTATATTATAAATGATATAGATATTGTGGAGATTATATGGAGTTCCTGAAAATCTGGTATGTTCTGGTAGAATATTATTAATCATAATTCTAGTTATTATCTGAAAGTGTTATATATCACAGCAATAACACGTTGCTTTGACAATTACATTGTAATCACATTTAAAGTTTTCATCTTTGTTGTGCAAAAGCTTTTAAGTTTAATTAGGTCCCATTTGTTTATTTTTGCTTTTATTTCCAATATTCTGGGAGGTGGGTCATAGAGGATCCTGCTGTGATTTATGTCGGAGAGTGTTTTGCCTATGTTCTCCTCTAGGGGTTTTATAGTTTCTGGTCTTACATTTAGATCTTTAATCCATCTTGAGTTTATTTTTGTGTATGGTGTTAGAAAGTGTTCTAGTTTCTTTCTTTTACAAGTGGCTGACCAGTTTCCCCAGCACCACTTGTTAAAGAGGCTGTCTTTTTTCCATTGTATATTCTTGGCTCCCTTGTTGAAGATAAGGTGTCCATAGGAAACATGGATTTATCTCTGGACTGTCTATTCTGTTCCATTTATCTATATTTCTGTCTTTGTGCCAGTACCATACTGTCTTGATGACTGTGGCTTTGTAGTAGAGCCTGAAGTCAGGCAGGTTGATTCCTCCAGTTCCATTCTTCTTTCTCAAGATTGCTTTGGCTATTTGAGGTTTTTTGTATTTCCATACAAATTGTGAAATTATTTGTTCTAGTTCTGTGAAGAATACTCTTGGTAAAAACAAAGGAAAATATAAGCAAGGTGAAAAGACATCTTTCAGAATGGGAGAAAATAATAGCAAATGAAGAAACAGACAAAGGATTAATCTCAAAAATATACAAGCAACTCCTGAAGCTCAATTCCAGAAAAATAAATACCCCAATCAAAAAATGGGCCAAAGATCTTAATTGACATTTCTCCAAAGAAGACATACAGATAGCTAACAAACACATGAAAAGATGCTCAACATCACTCATTATCAGAGAAATGCAAATCAAAACCTCAATGAGGTACCATTACAAGCCAGTCAGGATGGCTGCTATCCAAAAGTCTACAAGCAATAAATGCTGGAGAGAGTGTGGAGAAAAAGGAACCCTCTTACACTGTTGGTGGGAATGCAAACTAGTACAGCCACTATGGAGAACAGTGTGGAGATTCCTTAAAAAACTGGAAATAGAACTGCCATATGACCCAGCAATCCCACTCCTGGGCATACACACCGAGGAAACCAGATCTGAAAGAGACACGTGTACCCCAATGTTCATCGCAGCACTGTTTATAATAGCCAGGACATGGAAGCAACCTAGATGCCCATCAGCAGATGAATGGATAAGAAATCTGTGGTACATATACACCATGGAATATTACTCAGCCATTAAAAAGAATTCATTTGAATCAGTTCTAATGAGATGGATGAAACTGGAGCCCATTATACAGAGTGAAGTAAGCCAGAAAGAAAAACACCAATACAGTATACTAATGCATATATATGGAATTTAGAAAGATGTAATGGTAACTCTATATGCAAGACAGAAAAAGAGACACAGATATATAGAACAGACTTTTGGACTCTATGCGAGAAGGCGAGGTTGGGGTGATCTGAGAAAACAGCATCGAAACATGTATATTATCAAGTGTGAAACAGATCGCCAGTCCAGGTTGGATGCATGAGACAAGTGCTTAGGGATGGTGCACTGGGATGACCCAGAGGGATGGGGTGGGGAGGGAGGTGGGAGGGGGGTTCAGGATGGGGAATACATGTAAATCTATGGCTGATTCATGTCAATGTATGGCAAAAACCACTACAATATTGTAAAGTAATTAGCCTCCACACTAATAAAAATAACTGGGAATGAAAATATTCCTGGATAAAATAAATAAATGAATAAATAAAAGAAAAAATAAATAAATAAAGGTTTCCATCTTAAGTCTTTTCTCATTATAGACAGTTATGGTATCACTCTGATGCTTTTATATAAATGCCTCATCTTCAAGAAGATGTACAGACAAGTCTTGTGGATAAATACAGATTTCTGACTTCCAGACCATTATGCTGAACTGAACAAAAAAAAAAAAAAAAAAGAAAGAATTCTAATGGGAAAACTGAAGGCTTCATAAAACTGCTAACATAAACAATTGTACATAGAACCAAGTGAACTAGTACATATGGTTATAATTTTTATGATTTGAATCTAAAAAAAAAAAATTACTGGTTTAAATCTGTTTTCCAGATTTAAGAAAAACCTTCTCCTTAAACTAATTTTGACTTACAGTAACTTGGTATGTTACATCATATGTGAGTACAATTAAAACATTTATCTTTTGCTGTCTACAAAGCTGATCCTGCCAGTAATAGGCTTGTCTCAAAGATTAAGCCATGCATCAATGTGAATGGCCAGTATGATGAATCTGCCTATAACTCATTAACTCAGTTATGTGCCCTTGGGTTGCTTGATTATTGCAACTGGATTACAAGTAGCTCATCCAATCATTGTTTAAATGTCTTCTTTGTTTTCAAATCGTGTTTTGTGTCTCTCTGATGAACCACGTCATCTTTGATGTTGCTAGCTTCGTAACTCATGTCCTGTCTCATTTACAGGATTTTTGTCTCCTGCAGTTACTAATGTGTAATCAAGCCTGCAAATAAAACTTCTACGGCTAAACACTTTGAGAAAATCACATTTATAACATGAAATAGTCATAACAGTGTGATTCTATATATGGAAAGAAGCAATAAGGAAAAGTGTCCCCTACATTAGCGTTAGCCAGAATCCAGAGAATTTTTAATTATTGATGGGGCTTCATCCAAAACTTAATGCCTGGAGCGGCACATGGAGAATTTTTGCCTGAACTGGACAGAGCCTCCCTGTGCCATGGGACAAGAGTTGATCATGAAATGTCTCCCAAATATCAGTCACATTCATGACCAAGAGGGCAAGACCCGAGAAATGGAACCAGCAGTTGCAGCCCTCCAACATGAGCTGGTCAGACTAGAAGAGGCGAATACCTGCCATCTAGGAGTCATCAGGCTACAGCCACTCCCTACGGTGAACCCTGAAGAAATGCTGAGAATATACGATTACAGGACCACAGAGAGCTGAGGTGCATACCAAGGAAATATTTGTGATGAGCTCTGACTCTTGCCTCTTCCATACATGGAAAAGTGCTAAATTCCTTAACTTAAAATGCCTCCTACACTTCAAGTTCAGTATTTCTAGGTCTACAGGTGTAAAGTAGACACTTTCCAAAGAGGAACAAAAAGAAATGAAATCTCATATGAAATATGGAACTCTGGCACTGATGGCAGACACTCAAGAGAAAGATCCATCTGACAAAGCAGAATGGCCATTGCCCTTTTCTTCCACACGATTATGGAGTGGGCTTTGACAGTGGGGAATTCTCTTTGAGAACAACCAGTTCTGACTCGGTGTTGGCACTGTTTCTTTGACTTGCTTTTCGTTGTTGCTGCTATCATAATCATACATAATGGCCTGCCTCAGATGACCTTACCCCTCTGCGCTAATGGTAAACTAAAGTGCTTTAGTTCAGCTCACAGGCAGATAATCTGACCCTGCCTACCTCTGAAAGGAAGAGATGGACACACTGCTTTCAAAGGCTGGCCCTTCCAGGAGATGTTTTGCAAGACTGAAGACCCTTTTTACTTGACTTCCTCACTGTCTCCAGTTCTCCATTCTGCCTTTTCACTTTGGTTCCTCATTGCTTCTCTCTGTCTGGCTCTATATAAGAACCGGTCATCCAGACCCTGACAAGACAGTTACTTTGGGACATTAGTCTGCCATCTTCTTGGTCAGCCTGCTTTCTGAATAAAGTTGTATACCTTGCCTCAACACCCTGTCTCTTGGGTTCATTGGCCTGTTGGTAACACAACTAGAGTTTGTGCACCAGAACTAAAGACCTCCCCATAATGAAACTAAGACCTGATTTGGACAAATAAATGAGTAAATACATAAACATTTAAAACAAATCTTTGTGGTAATACAAGTTACATATGCAATTATTTCCTTTAAAGAAAAAAAAAACTGGACTTGTGATTTATTAGCTCAGCTTAAATGCTAACTACATTGCACACTGCACATGATTTCTAGATGGAAGCTGAAGCATTTAGTAGCCAAGGTCAATAGCATGCTTGCACTGTTTAAATAGGAGTGTGCAATCGAAAATGTAAAAGCAGTGGTTACAGAGAAAACAGACAAGTAAAACAAAATTAATTAACTGGGAGAGACAGGTTTCAAAGTTCAGTTCAGTTCAGTTGCTCAGTCATGTCTTACTCTTTGCAACCCTATGGACTGCAGCACACCAGGCCTCCCTGTCCATCACCAACACACAGAGGTTACTCAAACTCATGTTTCATTGAGTCAGTGGTGCCAGCCAACCACCTCATCCTCTGTTGTCCCCTTCTCCTCCCGCCTTCAATCTTTCCCAGCATCAGGGTTTTTTTCAAATGAGCTAGTTCTTCACTTCAGATGGCCAAAATATTGGAATTTCAGCTTCAGCATCAGTCCTTCCAATGAATATTCAGGACTGATTTCCTTTAGGGTGGACTGGTTGGATCTCCTTGCAGTCCAAGGGACTTTCAAGAGTCTTCTCCAACACCACAGTTCAAAAGCATCAATTCTTCAGAGCTCAGCTTTCTTTATAGTCCAACTCTCACATCCATATATGACAACTGGAAAAACCATAGCCTTGACTAAATGGAACTTTGTTGGCAAAGTAATGTCTCTGCTTTTTAATATTTTGTCTAGGTTTGTCATAGGAGCTGGTCATAGGAGTTGGCCCAAGGAGTAAGTGTCTTATAATTTCATGGCTGCAGTCACAATCTGCATTGATTTTGGAGCACTAAAAAGTAAAGTCTGCCACTGTTTCCACTATTTCCCAATCTATTTGCCATGAAGTGATGGGACTGGATGCCATGATCTTAGTTTTCTGAATGTTGAGCTTTTAGCCAACTTTTTCACGCTCCTCTTTCACTTTCATCAAGAGGCTCTTTAGTTCTTCTTCACATTCTGCCATAAGGGTGGTGGTCATCAGTATATCTGAGGTAATTGATATTTCTCCCGGCAATCTTGATTCCAGCTTTTGCTTCATCCAGCCCAGTGTTTCTCATGATGTACTATGCATAGAAGTTAAATAAGCAGGGTGATAATATATAGCCTTGATGTACTCCTTTCCTATTTGGAATCAGTCAGTCATTCCATGTCCAGTTCTAAGTGTTGCTTCCCGACCTGCATACAGATTTCTCAAGCGGTGGGTCAGGTGATCTGATATTCTCAACTATTTAAGAATTTTCCACAGTTTGTTGTAATCCACACAAAGGCTTTGGCATAGTCAATAAAGCAGAAATAGATATTTTTCTGGGACTCTCTTCAATTTTTGATGATCCAGTGGATGTTGGCAATTTGATCTCTGGTTCCTCTGCCTTTTCTAAAACCAGCTTGAACATCTGGAAGTTCATAGTTCACCTATTTTTGAAGTCTGGCTGGAGAATTTTGAGCACTACTTTGGTAGTGTGTGAGATGAGTGCAATTGTGCAGTAGTTTGAGCATTCTTTGGCATTGGTTTTCTTTGGGATTGGAATGAAAACTGACCTTTTCCAGTCCCGTGGCCACTGCTGAGTTTTTCAAATTTGCTGGCATATTGAGTGCAGCACTTTCACAGCATCATCTTTTAGGACTTGAAATAGCTGAACTGGAATTCCATTACCTCCACTAGCTTTGAAGCCTTATGAAGCCCTTACAATATGAAAAGGCCTCAAAGTTCAGTCAGTTCAGTTCAGTTCAGTTCAGTCGCTCAGTCGTGTACGACTCTGCAACCCCATGAACCACAGCACACCAGGCCTCCCTGTCCATCACCAACTCCCAGAGTTTATCCAAACTCATGTTCATTGAGTTGGTGATGCCATCTAACCACCTCATTCTCTGTCGTCCCCTTCTCCTCCTTCTTTCAATCTTTCCCAACATCAAGGTCTTTTCATATGAGTCAGTTCTTCGCATCAGGTGGCCAAAGTATTGGAGTTTCAACTTCAACATCAGTCCTTCCAGTGAACACCCAGGATTGATTTCCTTTAGGATGGACTGGTTGGATCTCCTTACAGTCTCAAGAGTCTTCTCCAACACCACAGTTCAAAAGCACCAATTCTTCGGTGCTCAGCTTTCTTTAGAGTCCAAATTTGACATCCATACATGACCACTGGAAAAAACATAGCCTTGACTAGATGGACCTTTGTTGACAAAGTAATGTCTCTGCTTTTTAATATGCTGTCTAGGTTGGTCATAACTTTCATTCCAAGGGGTAAGATTCTTTTAATTTCATAGCTGTAATCAACATCTACAATGATTTTAGAGCCCCCTAAAATAAAGTCAGCCACTGTTTTCAAAGTTACAGAAACCTAAATTAATTTGAGAAGGAGACACAAAGAAGATGTACCAGGCATAGTTTAGCATTATTTTAGGGGGGTTACAAGAGAAATATTTGTGTGAGATAGTTCTCTTTTTATTTATCATGAGGTTATTTATCAGGAGTCATGTATGAATGTGACAGTTGGACTACAAAGAAAGCTGAGCAACAAAAAATTGATGTTTTTGAACTGTGGTGTTGGAGAAGACTCTTGAGAGTCCCTTGGACTGCAAGGAGATGAAACCAGTCCAGCCTAAAAGAAATCAGTCCTGAATATCCATTGCAAGGATTGATGCTGAAGCTGAAACTCCAATACTTTGGCCACTTGATGTGAAGAACTGACTCTTTGGAAAAGATCCTGATGCTGGGAAAGATTGAAGGTGGAAGGAGAGGGGACAACAGAGGATGAGATGGTTGGATGTCATCACTGGACATGAGTTTGAGTAAACTCTGGGAGTCGGTGATTTACAGGGAAGCCTGGCATGCTACAGTCCATGGTGCCACAGAATCAGACACGACTGAGCGACTGAACTGAGAAGAAAGTGAAGTCACTCAGTCGTGTCTGACTCTGTGTGAACCCATGAACTGAAGCCTACCAGGCTCTTCCATCCATGGGATTCTTCAGGCAAGAATACTGGAGTGGGTTGCTATTTCCTTCTCCATGGGTCTTCCTGACCCAGGGATTGAACCCAGGCCTCCCACATTGCAGGTGATGCTTTGCCTTCTGAGCTACCAGGGAAGCAACTACCTGTTTTCTGACCACTACTAATGAAAAAGCAAAAGAGTTCCGGAAAAACATCTATTTCTGCTTTATTGACTATGTGAAATCCTTCGACTGTGTGGATCACAATAAACTGTGGAAAATTCTGAAAGAGATGGGAATATCAGACCACCTGACCTGCCTCTTGAGAAACCTGTATGCAGGTCAGGAAGCAACAGTTAGAACTGGACATGGAACAACAGGCTGGTTCCAAATAGGAACCATAGTATGTCAAGGCTGTATATTGTCCCCCTGCTTATTTAACTTCTATGCAGAATACATCATGAGAAATGCTGGGCTGGAAGAAGCACAAGCTGGAATCAAGATTGCCAGGAGAAACATCAACAATCTCAGATATGCAGATGACACCACCCTTATGGCAGAAAGTGAAGAGGAACTAAAAAGCCTCTTGATAAAAGTCAAAGAGGAGAGTGAAAAAGTTGGCTTAAAGCTCAACATTCAGGAAACAAAGATCATGGCATCTGGTCCCATCACTTCATGGGAAATAGATGGGGAGACAGTGGAAACAGTGTCAGACTTTATTTTTGGGGGCTCAAAAATCACTGCAGATGGTGATTGCAGCCATGATATTAAAAGGCGCTTGCTCCTTGGAAGGAAAGTTATGATCAAGCTAGATAGCATATTAAAAAACAGAGACATTACTTTGCCAACAAAGGTCTGTCTGGTCAGGGCTATGGTTCTTCCAGTGGTCATGTATGGATGTGAGAGTTGGACTGTGAGGAAAGCTGAGTGCCAAAAAATTGAATCTTTTGAACTATGGTGTTGGAGAAGACTCTTGAGAGTCCCTTGGACTGCAAGGAGATCCAACCAGTCCATTCTAAAGGAGATCAGTCCTGGGTGTTCATTGGAAGGACTGACGCTGAAGCTGAAAGTCCAGTACTTTGGCCACCTCATGCGAAGAGTTGACTCGTTGGAAAAGACCCTGATGCTGGGAAGGATTGGAGGCAGGAGGAGAAGGGGATGACAGAGGATGAGATGGCTGGATAGCATCACTGACTCGATGGGCATGAGTTTGAGTAAGCTACAGGAGTTGGTGATGGATAGGGAGGCCTGGCGTGCTGCAGTTCATGGGGTCGCAAAGAGTCGGACCCGACCGAGCGACTGAGCTGAACTGAACTGAATTGAACTGAATAAAATAGTTTATATTAAAGGCCATACGACTTCCCTCTGGTACAAAACAGCATTTTTTTTTTTTTTGCATGAATTATCTTATGAATTCCAGTTTTATTCTTTTTTAGTTTATTTTTTAATAGGAGAATTACTTTACAATGTTTTCTTGGTTTATGTCATAATCCAATACAAATCAGCTATGATGAAACATACATCACCTCTCTTGTGAGCCCCCTCACCTCACTCCATCCCACCATTCTTGGTCATCATAAAATACCTCACTGGGCTCCCTCCTATGTAACTTCTCACCAGCTACCTGTTACTTGCAGGGAAGGAATAGAGACACAGAAATACAGAACAAACTTGACAACACAGTGAGGGAAGGACAGAATGATATGAATGGAAAACAACAGGATTATCACAAATATTGCAATAAACTCTTAGAGTAACTGATGTTTAAATTCCCCTTTATTGGAAGATAATAAGGCCTTCCTAAGATGGGATGGTGTTAGGATACATTCTCAAGGACACATGTTGGTGGGAACCCCAAAGAAAAACTTGAAAATGCTCGAAGTGCAGAGGTAGAGATGGAAGGGTGATGATGGGAGAATAAAGGGTGTTAGCTGGGATCACATCCCTGCTTGAAATTATTTGATTCAGGGACTTTCCTGGTGGTCCAGCAGTTATGATTCTGCACTTTCACTGCACTGGGTACAGGTTCTACAGGTTCTATTCCTGGTTGGAGAACTAAGAATCTATATGCTTCTTGGTGCAGCCAAAATTAACAAACAGCCCCCCCCCCCCAAAAAAAAGGCAAATTATTATCTGGATCAAAGACCAAAGAGAGGAAATCAATTCATCATATTTTGAGAATTGAAACTCTTCTATCGCACAGATTTCACAGCCGAAACTGCAACAGGATATTATACAGAGAAATGTGCTAATAAAAGAGAAAAATGTGATATTGCAACCGGAAGAAAAGAAGGAAGAGAAAACAAAAAGTAATACTGAAGTTCCATGTGAGCCCTGAGGGAAAGGATCAACTGAAGATGTGACCTGAAGATATTCTTGACAGAAGCTCTCCTCAAAGGTTTGATTTCACTTGAGTAGAAAGATTCTGAGCTCTGATTTGTCCCAGAAGTAGACAGTCCTGGGTCAGCTCTCAGGGGGTTTTCTCTTAGCTGACTTGATAATCCTGAAACTCACTGCTTCTTCATTTCTACACTCAGAAAAAAAAAATTAATCTTTTAATGTATTCATTTGATGAATTATGATCAATGAAGATGAACATAAGTAAAAATCTGATTAAAGAATATGCAAAACAGATTCTATTGTCCTTTAAGTGGCCTTGAAAATAACTAGAACTATTGAGTGAGGTAATAAATTTTCTCCATTCAAAATTCTAAATATTATGAGAACTACTGTCCCAATTTTGTGCTTGCCCAGAGAAACAACTGAGTCAGTGAGTAAATACTACATTAGAGATTAGATAGGTAAAGGATGTCTGGAAAGGAAGTAAAGAAAATAAATTGTTGACATGCCTTTTTCAGACGAGGTTAAGGGGCAATTGAGCGGATCGTCCTCCCAGTTATAAGGAGGAAAGAGCCTGCTTTTGTGCAGGAAGAGGTGATAAACGCTTTGTGCCCATGTGCTCCTCACCTCAGAAATAGGAGACTTTCCAAGGGTCTCTTAAGAAATAGATTTTCATTGGCTAACCCACACAATCGATCTTTACTTTTAGATAATAAATTTTAAATGCTCTCCTCCATGTTAAGGAAACAATATAGGAGAGGGAGACAACTTCTATGTACCCTGGATAGCTTATTCCATTTTTGGTCTCAGGACAAAAATAAATACTTCTAACTTGAAAGATCACATGTACCAAGATTTCTCACTTACTTAGTCAAAAGTCCATACCTACATCAGCTCTCTTACAGCAAACCTCATTATTAAAATTCCAGAATGCCAGAAAAGCTTATCCCTGCCAACCAGGATACCAAAGATGACATCCGTGTACCTTTGGTCATATAAGGAACAAACATTGGCTCATGACCAATACCAACAGACGTTGGTTAAAAAAGTGACAGGAATCTCACATCTCCTCTGACAGCTGGGACCCCTTCAGCTTCTACAGAAGAAGAGCCAGCAAGATGAAGCTTCTGCTGTTCAGTCTCGTCCTTGGTCTGCTTTATGCAGGTCAAGGTGAAGCTCAGCTATTTCTCAAACCGGTACCAGGGGTGGTGCAAGCTGGGAGGATGTCTTGGGGGTATATGTGCGTGTCCCTTTTGGGGTTTGGTCATGTGGATTCTTAAGTCTAGTTACCTCCCTGCAACTCAAAATCACTCTATTCACTGGCTCTATACCTGCTGTGTATGGTCTTCAAATCATCTCTACCACCTATTAACTGGCCTTCATGCATGTTCACTGCTCTTGTAAAAGAGAAGGAAGATCAAACAGCTGTTGACTGTAGCTCTTGGATTTGACAAGACAGCTCAAGCTATCTCAGTAATACTGCAATTCCTTCCTTTACTTGACGGGAGTTTTCACATGATTTTATACCTAGGCTGTGTTCATAAAGATAGGTAACTTCTGTCCAAGTAGAAGGATAGGGAAACTCCTGAGGGATGATGTCGGGTAGAATTAACACAGATGGACTAGATTCTTTTAAAAAAAAAAAAAATTCATTTACTTTAATTGGAGGCTAATTGCTTTACAGTATTATAGTGGTTTTTGCCATACATTGACCTGAATCTGCCACGGGTGTACATGTGGTCCCCATCCTGAAGCCCTCTCGCACCTCCCTCCCCATCCCATCACCCAGGGTTATCCCAGTGCACCAGCCCTGAGCACCCTGTCTCATGCATCAAACCTGGACTGGCGATCTATTTCACATGTGGACTAAAGTCTTAATAGGAATTTTGATTTCAGTTTTCAGGAGAATGGAGAACCCTTTACATCGCATCCAGTAATATTGAGAAGATCACTGAGGATGGGCCATTTCACATTTATGCACGTTACATTCAGTTTAATGCAGACAACACAGTAGACATCGACTTTTATATCAAGTAAGTAAAAACAACCTAGAAGGAAGACACATATAAATCTCCGAGCTGAGGGAGGGTGTGGCTTCCCCATCAGCAGGAAACTCTCTAAATGATGTTGAAGCAAGGCACCCTGAGTTGTGGGCCTGAGCAGGGTCTCTGAGCTGGGGCCTGGAAGGCAGATTCCTTGTGAGCCTCCAAGGAATGTCCTGGAGCCTTTGATTAGAGAGAGAGGTCCCAGAAGCTCCACTGGAATCAACTCATTAAAGGAAAGATGGACACAGCAGTGGAACAGGCGCGTGTGCTTTAACCCCACAGTCCCCACCAAGGGCTTGACCCCTTCTTGCAGAATTTGTAAGAGATGGCTTCCACTGAGTCCAGAAGCTGAGGGCAGGGGGAGGGTACACAGTGAGCTCTCCTCTGCAGGGTTTCCTCATGGGATGTTTCATTACCACTGAACTTACAAAACCCGTGACCATCCCAAATGAGCTTCCCGGGTGGTACTAGGGGTAAAGAATGCACCTGCTAATGCAGGTGATATGAGGCATGAACTTGATCCCTGGGTTGGGAAGGTCCCCTGGAAGAGGACATGGCAACCCACTCCAGCATTCTTGCCTGGAGAATCCTGTGGACAGAGGAGTCTGGAAGGCTACAGTCCATGGGGTCACAAAGAGTGGACACAGCTGAGGTATGGAGCACACACATTGTCCTAAGTACCATTCATGGAATGTCCATTACACTGCAGTTGGTTCATTGAGAGCATGCAAGTATGGCAGAAACCAACACAAGTTTGCTGGGCACTTATTCTCCATGAAAAGAATGCAAACTTAGATATGTATTTTGAGGAATACAAACATCAAGAAAAAGACAACTAAAAGTTTTATGCTTAGAGATATTGGTTCATACATATATATATAACTGCTTATATATTATATAAGTATATATTTCATAGTATGGAATGCATGTTGATCATTCAGGCATTTCTGACTCTTTGTGACTCCATAGGCAGTGTAGCCCCCAGGCTACTCTGTCCATAGAATTCTCCAGGAAAGAATCTTGGAGTGGGTGGTCATTCCATTGTCCAGGGAATCTTCCGGACACAGGTATTGAACTCAGGTCTCCTGCATTGCAGGCAGATTCTTTATCGTCTGAGCCAGGAGAGTATACATACAACCAAATTACAACCACACATACAGAAACAGGCTTACACACACATACACACACACACACACACACACACGTTCTATACCAGAAGACACACTTGTCTCTTTTCACTAATTTTTTAAAAGAAAACTTATTATTGCCCTATGCTGTTTTTACAGTTATTGTGCCCTCTGTTTAAGTTTTCATGTGGCCACCCTTTCTGAAATCAATCTTTACTGAAGTGTATTCGTGTGGAATTATCTGCACCTTTGTGGAGGGCACAGTTCAGTGAGCTTTCACATGTGCATAAGTGTTTCACCATCCCCACAGTCAAAATATAAAACTCTGGGCTTCCCTGCTGGCTCAGTGGTTAAGAATCCACCTGTCCACGCAGGAGACAAGGGTTCAGTCCCTGGTCTGGGAAGATCCCACATACTGGGGAGAATCCATGCGTGTGTGCCACAACTACTGAACCTGTGTTTTAGAACACGTGCTCCACAACAATAAAACCACTGCATTGAGAGGCCCAGGTACTGCAACTATAGAGTAGCCCTTGCTTCCACAACTAGAGTAGCAATGATGACCCAGCACAGAAAAAAAAATAAACATTTTTTTTAAAGGTCTAAAATTTCTCCATCATTGTTGCTTTTCTTCACTTATCATTAAATGTCTACCCCCTTCGGGCAGCAGGCAAGAACTAATTTGCTTAATCTCACCTCTTCTGAAACTTCAGATGACAAAATTAGGCACCCTGCCTCATTTTCCCTGGTATCTACCACTGAGCACAATGTTTTAAAAGTGTATCTCAGCGTCTGCATATGCAAGGAGTCATGTTTTTTCAAGCCAATTGAAAAAAAATGTTTGCATAGATAAAGTTTTGCAGTTATTGGAAAATTATTTTGTTCGCATGTTATGTTGTTTCCAATAACTTCAGTGCATGTGCCCAATGACTACAAAGAGTGAGCTCAATCCATTTCGGACATTCTTTCCCAAGGTGTCCATTCAAAAATTAATCCAATTTGTCTTGCTCTTTAATATTTGTTTTGCGTCCACATGTACTATGTGCCAAATAATACCTTTTTTCATGTACAGGCACAGAGGACCCATAAAAAGTCACCTAAACTTATCTGTTGTATCGGTGACAATATACACTTATTATGTATTTTATATATATAAAATTTCCTTATGTCATGCAAGCATATTATGTAAGAAGCACACATGTGTTCTTGCATGTTTGATTATGTGTGTATTTGTGTCATGTGCATGTATATGTACATGTGTCTTTCGATGTTTAATCCTCTTCTGGAATTGCAATGGAAGAAGAGTGTGTGTTTTGAGAAAAGTAACCATCTTTCCTCTAACTTTTTGTGATATTTGACTCTCGTATTCTCTAATGAATCACTGCCAGGGTTTTGAGAAGCCCCGAGGCCTGAGATGATGGCTATGCCTCTCAGTTTTCAGAAACTATACCAAAGAAAGAGTTGTTCTTTTTCTTGTTTTTGTTTTCCCTAAAATTCTAGATTTCTCCAAGGTATTGGTTTTACACATGACATGTTTTGCATTTGAAGTTTATCTTTGGAACTACTAGCCAGACTGAATGTGTATACAAACCATCCTTGTCACTTGATAGCTAGTGGATCTTAAACAACACATTCCTTCTCTTTTGAAGGTCACATTTTTCACAGACACTAAGGTGATACCTGACACACATTCTTGGCTGTGATACAAAAAGAATCCTAATATGCATCAAATTCTTACTTTAATCAACTAACTTGAATATGTTTTGCTTCTAAGGTCAAATGGAGAATGCATAAAAAAACACGTCACAGCACAGCCGCAACAAAACTTCACTTACACTTCTGAATGTAAGTATGGGTATTTCATTGGTAAGCATATGTCTGGGTGGAAATCTTGATCTCAACTTTCTTCAGTAGCTCCATACACCTGAATTCTACTCCTACTAACAATTAGGCTGGAACATCTCCACACATCTGTTACTCACCAAGACTAGAGTCAGACATCCTAGAATGTTAAGTCAAGTGGGCCTTAGGAAGCATTACTCTAAACAAGGCTAGGGGAGGTGACAAAATTCAAGCTGACTTATTTCAAATCCTAAAACATGATGCTGTTAAAATGCTGCACTCATTATGTCAGCAAACTTGGAAAACTCAGCAGAGGCCATAGAACTGGAAAAGGTCATGTTTCATTCCAATTCCAAAGAAGGGCAACGCCAAACTCTGTCCCAACTACTATACAACTGCACTCATTTCCACGCTAGTATGGTAACTCTCAAAATCCTTCAAGCTAAGCCTCAGAAGTAAGTGAACCATGAAGTTCCATAAGCACAATCTGGGTCTTGGACGGGCAGAGGGACAAGAGATCAAATTGCCATCATTCCCTGGATCATGAAGAAAACAAGGGAATTCGAGAAAAATATCTGCTTCACTGAATATGCTAAAACTTCATGGCAAATCACAAGAAACTGTGGAAAATTCCATAAGAGATGGGAATACCAGATGGCCTTACCTGCTTCCTGAGAAACCTGTATGCAGGAAAAGAAGCAACAGTGAGAACCAGACATGGAACAATGGACTGGTTCAATATTGAGGAAGGAGTATGTCAAGGCTATATACTATCACCCTGCTTATTTGACTTATATTCAGGGTACATCATGTGAAATGCCAGGCTGGATGAAGCACAAGCTGGAATCAAGATTGCTGAGAGAAATGTCAGTAACATCAGATATGCAACTGACTCCACACTTATAACAGAAAGTGAAGAGGAACAAAAGAGCCTTTACGTGAGGGTGAAAGAGAGTGAAAAATCTGTCTTACAACTCAACGTTCAAAACTAAGATCAGGGCATCCAGTACTATTCAGTTCAGTCACTCAGTCATGTTTGACTCTTTGCGACCCCATGAACCACAGCATGCCAGGCCTCCCTGTCCATCACCAACTCCCAGAGTCCACGCAAACTCATGTCCATTGAATCAGTGATGCCATCCAGCCATCTCATCCTCTGTCATCCCCTTCTCCTCCTGCCCTCAATCCCTCCCAGCATCAGGGTGAGGTGGCCTTCATATGAGGTGGCCAAATTATTGGAGTTTCAGCTTCAGCATCAGTCCTTCCAGTGAACACCCAGGGCTGATCTCCTTTAGGACAGACTGGTTCGATCTCCTTGCAGTCCAAGGGAGTCTCAAGAGTCGTCTCCAACACCACAGTTCAAAAGTATCCATTCTTTGGCACTCAGCTTTCTTTACAGTCCAACTCTCACATCCACACATGACTACTCGGAAAACCATACCCTTGACTAGATGGACCTTTGTTGACAAAATAATGTCTCTGCTTTTTAATATGCTGTCTAGGTTGGTCATAACTTCCAAGGAGTAAGTGTCTTTTAATTTCATGGTTGAAATCACCATCTGCAGTGATTTTGAAGCCCCCCCCCCCAAAAAAAAAAAATAAAGTCAGCCACTGTTTCCACTGTTTCCCTATCTATTTGCCATGAAGTGATGGGACTGGATGCCATGATCTTAGTTTTCTGAATGTTGAGCTTTAAGCCAACTTTTTCACTCTCCTCTTTCACTTTCATCAAGAGGCTCTTTAGTTCTTCTTCACTTTCTGCCATGAGGGTGGTGTCATCCAGTACTATTACTTCATGACAAATAGAAAAAGTGTAAGCAGTGACAGTTTTCATTTTCTTGGGCTCAAAAATCATTGCAGACACTGACTGCAACCATGAAATTAAAAGACACTTGCTCTTTGGAAGACAAGCAATGACAATTCTAGACTGTGTATTAAAAGGCACAGACATCACTTTGCCAGCAAAGGTCTGTATCGTCAAGGTGGTGATGGTTTTTCCTGTAGTCATGAACAGAAGTGAGTTGTGCCATAAAGAAGGCTGAGCGCCAAAGAATTGATGCTTTTGAACTGTGGTGTTGGAGAAAACTCTTGAGAGTCCCTTGGACTTCAAGGAGACCAAACCAGCCAATCCTAAAGGAAATCAATGCTAAATATTCATTAGAAGGACTGATGCTGAAGTTGAAGCTCCAATACTTTGACCACCTCATTGGAAGAGCCCATTCAGTGTAAAAGACCCTGATGCTGGGATAGACTGAAGGTAAAAGGAGAAAGAGGGCAACAGAGGATGAGATGGATAGACAGCATCACCACATCAAAAGACATGAGTTGGACAAACTCCGGGAGATAGTGAAGGACAAAGGCGCCTGGTGTGCTAGTGTCCACTGAGTTGCAAAGATTTGGACATGATTTAGCAACTGAATGACCAGAAGGAGTCTAAGCACAGGTGCTAGTGTCCACTGAGTTGCAAAGATTTGGACGTGATTTAGCAACTGAATGACCAGAAGGAGTCTAAGCACAGGTGTAGAATTCATATTCCATAGGGTTCTCACAGATAATTCACAACAGTCTATGAAATGGTATCTCAAGGGTTTATCTTGGGTTTGCACATCAGTGTCATTTACTTTATAAAAACAATCATAAAGGATCTTAATCCTTACAATTACAATGGAAGAATTTAAATCCAACAAAATCATCCTGACTTCAATCATAACATCGGCTCCTGTTCAAAGCAATGGGAATGCTGGCTAGCATTGACATCCCTAAGATCTTTATGAGGACTCTAAACATCATTCCTAATTTCAAATGGCCCTTGAGGTACATTAATGGCCTAAGAGGTACAGGCTGCCCAGGTGGCACTAGTAGTAAACAACCTAGCTGACAATGCAAGAGACAGAAGAGATACGGGTTTGATCCCCAGGTTGGGAAGATTCCCCGGAGGAGAGCATGGCAACTCACTCCAGTAATCTTGCCTGGAGAATCCTTTGGACAGAGGAGCCTGGAGGGCTATAGTCCACAGGGTCGCAAAGAGCTGGACATGACCGAAGAGACGTCACATGCAAGAGATACATATTTGATTAACATTTAAAAACATGACTATGTGATTGCAAAGTCAGACACGACTAAACGACTGAACTGAACTGATGTGATCGCAACCCTGCCTAAACTGACCAGTGGCACAGTGTCTATGAGCACAAAGAAGTAAAATTTATGCCTGAAACATTTTGCCACCCTTTCATCGATAACTTCCAATGTTTGATTTTTTTTTTTTTTAACTATGCTTTCATTTTCTTATTCCTGTATTATTTTTTCCTCTGGCTGAAACATGAATGCTTTCACTGTCTTTATTTTTCTCCACTCTTGTAATCCCTTTTAGCCAGATTTCTTACAGAGTGACTAAAGATGGGAGAGAGAATAGCAGACCTTCTTGTAAGGTCTCTTGCAAGTGCTACTCCCTAGCTTTGTTTTAGGTACTGTGAGGTGTACCCACATCAAGCATAGCCTGATCCGTGGCCTTGATAGAGACCTGATATCCAGAAGATAAAATTACCTTCACAGAGAATTCAGTGATGCTGCAATGGCCATGTCTGTGACGTCATGGTTAACCACAGGGGGGTCACTGATAATCTAAGGACCTGAATTTGTGTTTGTTGCTTAGTTGCTTCATTGTGTCCGACTCTCTGCAACGCCGTGGATGGCAGCACTCCAGGCCTTCCTGTCCTTTACTATGTCCTGGAGTTCGCTCAAACTCATGTCCATTGAGTTGGTGATGCCATCCAACCAGCTCGTCGTCTGTCGCCCCCTTATCCTCCTGCCCTCAATCTTTCCCAGCATCACAGTCTTTTCCAATGAGTTGGGGCTTTGCATCAAGTGGCCAAATGATTGGAGCTTCAACTTCAGCATTGGTCCTTCCAATGAATACTCAGGGTTGATTTCCTCTAGGATTGATGGGTTTGATCTCCTTGCTCTCCAGGGATGCTCAAGAATCTTCTGTAGAACCACAGTTTGGAAACATCAATCCTTTGGCATGCAGGCTTCTTCATGGTCCAACTGTCACACCTGTACATAACTAAAAATTTCCCAGTGTGACCCAAGTTTCCTGGACTCAATGTGGCCTTAGGAAAGTTGAATACACTTCTTGGGACTATGAGATGGGAAACTGCTTTGGCTTCTTTTTTTTTTTTTTTTTCAAGCACACTAAGAATTTTCAGTGTTTCAAACAATGAGCAGTAAGTAGTGTGTCCATGTTTCAGGAACACAGCTGGTTGGTTTTACATCCCACCTTGCTGAGTGATTCCAATCAAGTGTGATGGAAGCCAGGAGAGAGAGAATGGATATAGAGGGTTTAGATGTGACATACAATGGGTCAGAGTTCCTTCTTGTCCAGACACAAGGGGCAGAGTGGTCAGGCAGGGCAGAGGGAAGGGTCAGCCCTCCAGGTGGTGTTGGAGCTCACCATGAGATGGTCACTGCCTGCATGTCCCAGTAGGTAAGCTGTCTTCACAGCAATGTCTATGGCCGTGCTCTTTGTCATAACCCAGACTGAGGGACAGTGAAAATGCAGTAATTAACATAAAGTGTTCAAACATTGCCTGGCACAAACTCAGCTCTCAGGAACGCAAGCTTGTGAATGGTAAGTTCATTTTGGTCAAGAGAGATCACCTCCATGGCTGGGCTAACAGAAATACAAAGAAGTTTTGAATTGAGGTTTGAAAAAGAGGCTCCTACTGTTGAAAACACTGTAAGGGGCTTCCCTGGTGCTCCAGTGGGTAAGAATCTGCCTGCAGGTTCAGGAGACATAGGTTCAATCCCTGGGTCTGGAAGATCCCACATGCTGTGGGGAAACTAAGCTCATGCGACACAACTACTGAGCCGGCACTCAAGAGCCCACAAGCTATGACTACTGAGCCCATGTACCCCAGAGTCTGTGCTCCATGAGAGAGAAGTCGCTGCAGTGAGCAGTCCCTGGACCACAGCTAGAGAGTGGCCCCACAGTCCACACAAGTAGAGAAAGACTGCAGACAGTGATGAAGACTCAGAGTAACCAAAAATTAATTAAAAAATGAAGTAAACTAAAAAGTACATTGCTTGGGTTCCTTAGGACGCAGGTTATAGAAAGCATCTAAGTAAGACAGCAAGGAGTGACTGGTTAACTAAGAAAACATGGGAATGAGGGAAGGTCTGGCCTGCTTTCCTTGCTGCCATAACCACGGTAAAATCAGTGTACCCATGGAGTCAGACAAAAATCAGTACAGCACATACCTTTCCTAATGCCCTAACTCTGTCGCCCTACATCTCACTGAAAACAAATGAACATGGGGTTGTATATATGTATCTTTTCTCTCTCACAGATGCGGGTCAAAGTGAAGGTCGACCTCTTCATGTGTCACATCACTCTATAATAGGACATGTCTTCAACGTGGATGAAGAAGGAAACGAGACAAATCTAGTTGGAATAATTGGTATGAGGCATCCCTTGTGGCTCAGCTGATAGTGAATCCACTTGCTATGCAGGAGACCTGGGTTCAATCCCTGGGTTGGGAAGATCCCCTGGAGAAGGGAAGGACTACCCACTCCAGTATTCTGGCCTAGAGAATTCCACGGACCATATAGTCCATGGGTTCACAAAGAGTCGGACATGACTGAGTGACTTTCACACTTCACTTGGCATCCAAATATCCCATTGCCATTGTCATGCAACATGTCCACAGTCAGTAGTTTCATTCAGAAAACCAGGCGGTGTTGACAATATTCACTATTCAGTGTACAAGATCTGCATATTTATGTTCACTGAGCTAAGGATACTGGAAGGTAATCCACCAAGAAACAGGGGCTAAAAATAATTTTCAAGCATTTGAAAACAATCTCCACCTGTTCAAATTTTTTAAAAAAATTTACTTTTACAGTGATTTTACCGAAAGAGGAGAGTGAAAATTTTGACTTAAAGCTCAACATTCAGAAAACTAAGATCATGGCATCTGGTCCCATCACTTCATGGCAAATAGATGGGGAAACAGTGGAAACCGTGGCTGACTTTATTTTTGGGGGGCTGAAAAATCACTGCAGATGGCAATTGCAGCCATGAAATTAAAAGACGCTTACTCCTTGAAAGGAAAGTTGTGACCCACCTAGACAGCATATTAAAAAGCAGAGACATTACTTTGTCCATAAAGGTCTGTCTAGTCAAGGCTATGATTTTCCAGTAGTCATGTATGGATGTGAGAGTTGGACTGTAAAGAAAGCTGAGCACTGAAGAATTGATGCTTTTGAACTGTGGTGTTGGAGAAGATTCTTGAGAGTCCCTTGGACTGCAAGGAGATCCAACCAGTTCATCCTAAAGGAGGTCAGTCCTGGGTGTTCATTGGAAGGACTGATGCTGAAGCTGAAACTCCAGTCCTTTGGCCACCTGATGTGAAGGGCCAACTGATTGGAAAAGACCCTGATGCTGGGAAAGACTGAGGGCAGGAGGAGAAGGGGACGACAGAGGATGAGATTGTTGGATGGCATCACTGACTCAATGGACATGAGTTTGTGTGAACTCCGGGAGTTGGTGATGGACAGGGAGGCCTGGCGTGCTGCGGTTCATGGGGTCGCACAAGCAGCATGACTGAGAGACTGAACTGAACTGAACTTTACAGTTTTTTTGTTTTTTTTTATATCAACTAAGCTCAAGCCATGGCTATAATGAGGCTGACCTGAATGATGTCATTTTACACCAGTTTTCCCATACATTCTAACCCTTGGAACAAAAACATGTAAATCTTCATCCTGTTTTGTTATCACAATACATCGTTCCTATGAACAATGACATGACCCCAAATGACCTCATAGAAGCACTGAGGTGTGTGCCATTGAGACAGTAGATGTCTATTTCAGAAAAACAATTAGGTGGAACAATGGGTTAAAGGCTAAATTGTCTCCCACATGGTATGTGATGGGGTAAACATGTCCTTGTAAGGGGGGGAACTCTGTTTCCTAATAATTTAGGTCCAGAACAAGACAGGAGTGTCAGATACAGGTTGTGGGAAGTTGATAAAGAAGCAAGTCAATTGTCTACTGGGATGGGTTGAGTCTCAAATTCATGGAGCAACTACAAGTCTCTGGGTTCCTCCTGCTGACAGAGGCAGAGGTTTAATTACAGAATTGGATGGAAATTAATTCTTAGGATGGCAGATGTTTGTGTCATGGAACATGGAAACTGTTTGAGGCTGTCTTAAATCATACAAGTGAGGATCTGATTGACATGTTCAATTTCTTATTGTGTATATTCAGACATTTCTGTGGGTTCTAAGAGACAACACTGTCCTTTTTTGTACACTGATTAACAGGCACAGATGACGAGATTTCAGACAGTGACTTTGAGAGGTTCAAAGAGGAGACAAGAGACAAAGGGATCCCAGAAGAAAATATTGTGAATTTCATCGATAATGGTAATGAAATTATATTTTTTTCTGACTATATCATTCACCAGTAAATTGTAAATATGCAAATATCATGAAAAAATCAACTTATTTAAAATTTCTTCTCCCAGAAGTAATCGCTTATAAAATATATTACTTAAAAAAAAGAAAGATAGAAAGAAACTGTAGAAATACTGTGGAATGGTAATAATTGGTGGCTCTTTTATTTCTCCCATTTTGTTTTTCCACAGATGACTGTCCAGAGGAGTGAACAAAAGTGACATGGGTACAGACACTTTTGTAAGTAAACATGGTCCATTATTAATGCTGCCCCACCAAATAAATAAAAAAGGACACACTGTTATTTCATTCTTAATGCCCAACAAGTCTCTTCAGTCCTGTCTGACTCTCAGCAACCCCATGCACTTTGGCCTGATAGGTGCCTCTGTCCATGGGATTCTCCAGGCAACAATATTAGAATGGGTTGCCATTTCCTTCTCCAAGAGATCTTCCCGACCCAGGGAGTGATCTAACATCTCTTACATCTCCTGCGTGGGCAGGTTGGTTCTTTACCACTACTGCCAAATTCATACATGCCAAATTTTGCAGGTAATTTCTTGCCCCAATAACTTACATTCTGTCACTAGAGAACTTTGTTACATTAGGTAATCTCTCTTGTCTGGAGCCATATTAAATTGCAAACTGGTTGGTTGATTAATGCTGAGCATCTTTAGTGCGAGCATGTCAACCTGCAGGAATCTTGCAGACCAGACTCATCAGAGAGAAGCAGGAATCACTACAAGTTGGTGGAAACTTAGTGTTCCTGTTAGTCCTGACCTCATGGTTGTCCATACACGTCCCTTCTCAAGGAGAACCACGATTAAAGACAGTTCACCTTTCCTGAAAGATTAGTTTTTAATCTCACATGATTCTGACAAAACCAGTAAAGCCATTCCAACTTCACTGTCTGAAATAAGCATTTTAATTATATTCCCCTTCACAAGGTGATTTCTTTTAGTGGAATCTTTAAGCTTTCTAAAGTAAAACAGCCTCAGAAAATAACACTGATCTAGGCTAAGGTGTGGCTTTACTTCTCTATTGAGAACAAATGAAAGAAAAGAGGCAAAGAAAAACACCAGCTTGCAGGTGAATATGATAAAAAAAAAAAAGACATGCTGAAAACATTCAATGGATTATTACTCAGCCATAAAAATGAATGAGATCATGACATTTGCATCAATGTGCATGGACCTGGAGACTGTCATACTAAATGACATAAGCCACAAAGAGAAAGACAAAAACAATATATATCACTTATATGTGGAATCTAAAGTAACACTTGGAGGAGGTTATTTTCAAAACAGAAACACACTCACAGACTTAGAGAACAAACTTGCGGTTGCAAAGGGGGAGGAAGTTGACTAAGAGAAGGGTTAGGAGTTTGAGATTAGCAGATGCAAAATATTATATACAGGAAGGATAGACAAAAAGATATTCCTATAGAATGCAGGGAGCTATATGCAACAGTGTAAAAACCTAAATGGGAAAAGAACCTAAAAAAAAAAAAAAAAAAAAACCCAGATATTTATATCTGTATGTATAAATCAATCACTTTGCTATACACTTGAAACCAATACAACATTGTTAATCAACTCTACTTAAAAATAAAATTAAACAACTAACTCTTGAAGACCCAACAGAGAAACCTTTTGGAATTAGGAGAAGAGATTAATTCAGAAAATGCAAACTTTAAAACAGAGATTTTAAACCATCTTTAGATGAACCATTCCAATGAACATGGATTCCAAAACCATTACTCCTAGAATCAATCACCAATGGGAAAGTTTCCCTGAATGTACATCCTGGGGAAAATTCCACAAGGACTCCCACCTACATCACTGAGATGTGGAATGTTGAGGCCCACCAGGATTCTAACACTGGATCTCCTACCAGCTCCTGCACCCTGGACAGCCTACTGCCTGAGGCTCACCCCTGTCAACTGTCACACAGTCGACTTGACTAAACCTTTGTGCCCATTTCATTCACCTACAGGAGCAGTCCCTGAGACAAGACACGTCCTCATCTCCATGGAATCAAGATCAACAACACGAAGATGACTCTCCTGGTTTCTGATTAACATGATCCTTCTCTCTTCACACTCACACTCCCTCTCCCATCTCATCTCTCCTGGTCACTAAATCACATCCTGTCTGGTGGTGTTTGATTTCTGAGGGTTTAAATAAACTGATTTAATGTTTGCCCTGCACATGTGTGTCTATGCAAAAGTCACCTAATTTAAAACACACAAATGTCCACGTTAATTGTCCAGGAAACTGTGTCTTTTTTAGGACAGGTGTTCATCAGAGACCACTCTGATAAGGATTTGACAGTGATGCCCTCATGTGTCTTCATGTGAGAGGAAGAGAAAGGCCTAAACTATGATGGGACTGGAGACAGGATCCTCTTACTGTTCTGGGAGTGGCGCGTCTGATCAAGAAAATGTCCCTAGAAAGCACCTTATTCATTACAGGGCATTACAGGGAAAGGAACTTGTGTTGGCCCCTCAGAGCTTCTTAGAGAGAAAGTGTCAGATGCCACGGGCTGTAATTGAGGGTAAATGTCTGTTCTGACAGCACCAACACTTCTGATTAATGAAGGACTGATATTTCTTAACCATTGCTGTTTATCTGTTGTTTGCTTGGGCTGTGTGCACCTCAGAGTGTTTCCCCGACATTGAGTGGAAAAATGATAAATCTTTCCTGACTCACTCTAATGGAGCACCCTTGGAAGCTATGCTGAAATGTACAACCTGGACTACTATTTCAGAGGAATCCCTACTCTGGGTCATCTTCTTCTAGGTGGAGACTCCCTAGAGAACATTGTGCATGTCTTCCTTCCATCTTCGTGCATTCCTGTTTGTCTAACTGAACCTTGATGGCTGTTTCCCTCACGTCACAGTTCTCAGGACAAACAGTCACAGAGCCCAGGTGCTGGGTCCGAGCAGCAGGTTAACTCATGTCATCCAGGATTTCTCACCCTCCCCATGATGGGCGTGACTGCATAATTCTCTGTGAAGTGTCTTCCTTTGCACTGTAGTCTGTTAGACAGCCTGATTCATCTTCAATGACCAGATAAAAGGTGTCACCTCACAACGGTTGCAAAGAAGAACCAGTTGTGACTACAGGTTGTAGCTGCTTCATCGGTTTGCTTGCCCCTGCTATTATTATCATCATCGTACATAATCACCTGTCTCAAAGGACACTGCCCCTCTGCCTGAACGTAAACTAAAATGCCTTTGCTGGGTTCATAAAGAGCTGATCTGATCCTTCCCACCTATGAAAAGAAGAGCTAGAAGAGATGAACACACCCCTTCAAAGGCTGGCTCTTTCCATAGATGGGCCTCCCAGGCGGCTCAGCTGGTAAAGAATCCGCCTGCAGTGTGGGAGATCTGGGTTCCATCCCTGGGTTGGGAAGATCCCCTGGAGAAAGGAAATCTACCCACTCCAGTATTCTGGCCTGGAGAATGTCATGGACTGTATAGTCCATGGGGTCCCAAAGAGTCGGACACAACTGAGTGACTTTCACTTCACTTCACTTCCCATAGATGTTTTGCAAGATTTAAGACCCTTTTTACACTCTTTACTCACTGCCTCCCCCTCTCTATTCTGCCTTTTGACTTTAGATCCTCACCACTTCTCTTTCTGGTTCTATTTAAGAACCTTGCATCCACACTGCAACAAGATGGTTATTTCAACATTAGTCTGAGGTTTATTTGTCAGCCGACTTTCTGATTAAAGTCATATTCCTTGCCTAAAAAAGCTCATTATACATACCATTAAGTATAATACTTTCCTTGTGCTTAGGTTTGAAAGTGAAGCTGCTCATTCGTGTCCAACTCTTTGCAACTCCATGGACTGTAGCCAACCAGGCTCTTCCGTCCATGTAATTTTCCAGGCAAGAGTACTGGAGTGGGTTGCCATGCCCTTCTCTAGGGGATCTTCCCAACCCAGGGATCAAACCTGAGTCTACCACATTGCAGACAGATTCTTTACAATCTGAGCCACCAGGAAAGCCCCTAAGCTAAATAACATCTTACTATATCTGTTACAAATTTGTTAGCAAGGAAAGTACTCGATGTGAAAAAACTTTTTAAGGAGTGAGTGCAAATGAGATAAGAGTTTTCAGTGAACTTTTAGAAAGAATTATGTCTTTTGGGATCTGTCCAGATATTTTACAACTTAAAAGTTAAATTTGTGCTAAAATAAATTGAGTGATGAATAGTTTCATCATTTTCATTGAGTGGAAAATGGATCCCAAAAAGGGTTTTGTACATAATCAAGAATAACTACATTTAAAACAATTTTCTTTGAGTCAATGAATCTTTAAAGTCAGCTGAAGCAAAGTATAAATTTGGCTTTTCTCTCTTTTTCAAAATCTCAAGTTTTCTGAAGATGTTATGTTGCCTTTGATAACAGATATTAAGTCTGTTTATCTTTTAAGTGATCTGTTTGGTATTTGCCTTTGAAATCTTTTATTGTCACATTTGGAGAAGGCGATGACAAGCCACTCCAGGACTCTTGCCTGGAAAATCCCATGGACAGAGGAGCCTGGTAGGCTGCAGTCCATGGGGTCGTGAAGAGTCGGACATGACTGAGCAACTTCACTTTCACTTTTCACTTTCATGCATTGGAGAAGGAAATGGCAACCCACTCCAGTGTTCTTGCCTGGAGAATCCCAGGGACAGCAGAGCCTGGTGGGCTGCCGTCTATGGGGTCGCACAGAGTCAGACACGACTGAAGCGACTTAGCAGCAGCAGCAGCAGCATTGTCACATTGCCCAAGTAAATATTTTTCACAGTGACCTGTCATTGTGTTGTGCTTTAAAATTTTTTTTTTCCCCCTGAATGCTTTTTTGATGAAACTTCTTAAATCAAAATAGCTCTAACTTTAGGATGTTTCAAAAGGTCCCTAAAACACTCTCAAAGGAAGGTATTAAGCTAATTAGGTTCACTTGTTACATTAAACTACATGGGAGATGTCAGATGAGTAATACATCTTAAGTTACATTGTAAATGATACAGATATTATAGAGATCATATAGAGTTCCTAAAAACCTGGTATGTCTCGGTACCATATTATTAGTCATAATTCTATTTATTATCTGAAAATGTTGTATATCACAGCGCTAACTGGGTTGCTTTGTCAACTGCATTGTAATCAGATTTAAGTCTTTAATTTCCTTAAGTCTTTTATCATTATAGATACTTATAGTTTCACTCTGATGTCATGGCAACAATGCCTCCTCTTCAAGACGATTTACAGAAAAGTCTTTTGGATAACACAAGTTTCCTACTTTCAGACCATAATGCCAAAATGAGTAAAGAAATTATTAAAGAATTCTAATGGGAAACCTGAAGGCTTCATACAGCTGTTAACATAAATAATTAGTTACATAGGAATGAGTGAACTAGTGAATATGATTATAATTTTTATGCTTCCTATCAAAAACATTACTGGTTTAAATCTGTTTTCCAGGTATAAGAAAAATCCTCTCCTTTAACTAACTATGACTTATAGTAACTTGGTAGAGTGCATGTTTAGTCACTCAGTCCTGTCCAACTCCTTGTGCCCCTATGGACTGTAGCCCACCTGGCTCCTCTGTCCATGGGATTCCCCAGGGAAGAATACAGGGGTGGGTTGCCGTTCCCTCCTCCAGGGTCTTCCTGACCCAGGGATCGAACTCATGTCTCAAGCATCTCCAGCATTGACAGGAGGATTCTTTACTCTCTGAGTCACCAGGGAAGCCCTGTATAGTAGCTTGGTATGTTATACCTTTTGTGAGTAAAATTGAAACGTCTCCTTTCCTCTTGCTGGTTGATACTGCCAGTAACATACAATTGTCTAAAAGACAAAGCCATGGATAAATGTGCACAGCCAGGACAGTAAAATTGCAAACAACTCATTAAATCAGTTATGGCTCCTTGGGTCACTTGATTATTGCAACTGGATTACAACGAGTTACACTAATTATTGTTTTAAGTTCTTTTCAAATCATGCTTTGTGCCTCCCTGCTGAAATACGTCATCATCAATCTTACTAGTTTCATTACCAATATCCTGTCTCACTTATAGGACTGTTGCCTCTTGAAGTTACTAATGTGTAATCAGCCTCCAGCAAAACTTCTATGGCTAAACATTTAGAGAAAATCACATTTATAACATGAAGTAATTGTTACAGTGTGAATATATGTATGAGAAGAAGCAAAAAGAGATAATCTCTCCTTGATTATAGTTATACAAAATCCAGAGAATTTTTAATTATTGATGAGGCCTCATCCAAAACTTAACACCTGGAGTGGCATATCAAGAAGTTTCTCCTGGACTAGGCTGAGCTTCCCAGTGCCATGGGATAAAAGTTAATCATGAAACGTCTCCCAAATATTGGTCAAATTCCTGACCAACAGGGGAAGAGCTGAGAAATGGAATCAGCAGCTGCCGACCTCCAGCATGAGCTGGTGAGCCCTGAGGAAGGAGAATACTTGCCATCTAGCAGCCATCAGATTGCAGCGACTCCCTATGGTGCACCCAGAGGAAACACTGAGAACATAGGATTACAGGCCCTCAGATGGCTGAGGTACATACCAATAAAATATTTGTAATGAGCCTGGACTCTTGCACCTTTCCAAACATGGAAAAGTGCTAAAGTCCTTAAGTTGAAATTCTGCCTCCTGGATTTCAAGTTTGGCATTTCTAAGTCTACAGCTGTAAAGAGGACACTTTACAGGAATGAACAAAAAGAAGAGAAATCCAACATATAAAACACTGGCACCGATGTGGGACACTCGCAGAAAGACACATCTGACAGGGCAAAAAGATCTTTGCCTTCTTTTTCCACAAGATTGTGGAATGTGCTTTGACGGTAGGGAATTCTTTTTTTTTTTTTTTAATTAAGCTATTTATTTTAATTGGAGGCTAATTACTTTACAATATTGTAGCAGTTGTTGCCATACATTGACATGAATCAGCCATGGGTGTTCATGTGACCCCCATCCCTAATCTCCCTCATACCTCCCTCCTCATCCCATCCCTCAGGGTCATCCCAATGCACCAGCCCTGAGTGCCCTGTCTCATGCATCAAACCTGGACTGGTCATCTACATCACACTATGGTAATATACATGTTCCAATGCTATTCTCTCAAATCATCCCAGCCTTGCCTTCTCCCACAGAGTTCAAAAGTCTGTTCTTTACATCTGTGTCTCTTTTGTGGTCTCGCATATAGGGTCATCCTTGCCATCTTTCTAAATTCCATATATATGTGTTAATATAATGTATTGGTGTTTTTCTTTCTGTCTTCCTTCACTCTGTATAATAGGCTCTAGTTTCATCCACATCACTAGAACTGATTCAAATTCATTCTTTTTAGTAGCTGAGTAATATTGCATTGTGTATATGTACCACAACTTTCTTATCCATTTGTCTGCCAGTGAACATCAGTGTTGCTTCCATGCCCTAACTATAGTAAACAGTGTTGCAATGAACATTGGGGGACATGTGTCTCTTTCAACTCTGGTTTCCTTGGTGTGTATGCCCAGCAGTGGAATTGCTATGTCATAAGGCAGTTCTACTTCCAGTTTTTTAAGGAATCTCCACACTGTTCTCCATAGTGGCTATACTAGTTTGCATCCCCATCAAAAGTGTAAGAGTGTTCCCTTTTCTCCACACCCTCGCCAGCGTTTATTGTTTGTAGACATTTTGATAGCAGCCATTCTGACCGACGTGAGATGGTACCTCATTGTGGTTTTGATTTGCATTTCTCTGATAACAAGTGATTTTGAGCATCTTTTCACGTGTTTGTTAGCCATCTGTCTGTCTTCTTTGGAGAAATGTCTGTTTAGTTCTCTGGCCCATTTTTTGATTGGGTCGTTTATTTTTCTGGAATTGAGCTGCATAAGCTACTTGTATATTTTTGAGATTAATTGTTTGTCAGTTGCCTAGTTTGATATAATTTTCTCCAATTCTGAAGGCTGTCTTTTCACCTTGCTTACAGTTTCCTTCGTTGTGCAAAAGCTTTTAAGCTTAATTAGGTCCCAATTGTTTATTTTTGCTTTTTTTCCATTGCTCAGGGAGGGGGGGGGGTCATAGAAGATTTATGCCAGAGAGTGTTTTGCCTATGTTTTCCTCTAGGAGTTTTATAGTTTCTGGTCTTATATTTAGATCTTTAATCCATTTCGAGTTTATTTTCGTGCATGGTGTTAGGAAGCGTTCTAGTTTCATTCTCTCACAAGTGATTTACCAGTTTTCCCAGCACCACCTGTTGAAGAGATTTTCTTTTCTCCATTGTATATTCTTGCCTCCTTGGTCAAAAATAAGATGCCCATAGGTACATGAATTTATCTCTGGGCTTTCTATTTTGTTCCATTGATCTATATTTCTGTCTTTGTGCCAGTACCATACTGTCTTAATGACTGTAGCTTTGTAGTACAGTTTGAAGTCAGGAAGGTTGATTCATCCAGTTCCACCCTTCTTTCTCAAGATTGCTTTCACTATTCGAGGTTTTTTTGTATTTCCATACAAACTTTGAAATTATTTGTTCTAGTTCTCTGAAAAATACCGTTGGTAGCTTGATAGGGATTGCATTGAATCTATAGATTCTTTGGGTAGTACACTCATTTTCACTCTATTGATTCTTCTGACCCATGAACATGGTATATGTCTCCATCTATTTGTGTCTTCTTTGATTTCTTTCATCAGTGTTTTATAGTTTTCTATATACAGGTCTTTTGTTTCTTTAGGGAGATTTATTCCTAAGTATTTTATTCTTTTTGTCACAATGGTGGATTGAATTGTTTCCTTAATTTCTTTCTGTTTTCTCATTGTTAGTGTATAGGCATGCAAGGGATTTCTGTGTGTTCATTTATATCCTGCAACTTTATTATATTCATTGATTAGCTCTAGTTATTTTCTGGTAGTGTCTTTAGGGTTTTCTATGTAGAGGATCACGTCAAATGGTGAGAGTTTTACTTCTTCTTTTCCAATCTGGATCCCTTTTATTTCTTTTCCTTCTCTGATTGCTATGGCTAAAACTTCCAAAACTATGTTGAATAGCAGTGGTGAGGTTGGGCACCCTTGTCTTGTTCCTGACTTTAGGGGAAATGCTTTCAATTTTTCACCATTGAGGATAACATTTGCTTTGGTTTTATCATATATGGCTTTTATCAAGTTGAGGTATGTTCTTTCTGTGCCTGCTTTCTGGAGGGTTTTTTTTTTTTTTTATCATAAATGGATGTTGAATTTTGTCAAAGGATTTCTCTGTATCTATTGAGATAATCATACAGTTTTTATCCTTCAATTTGTTAATGTGGCGTATCACATTGGTTGATTTGCAAATATTGAAGAGTCCTTGTATCCCTGGGATAAAGCCACTTAGTCACAATGTATGATCTTTGTAAAATGTTGTTGGATTCTGTTTGCTAGAATTCCATTAAGGATTTTTGCATCTATATTCATCAGTGATGTTGGCCTGTAGATTTCTTTTTTTGTGGCATCTTTGTCAGGTTTTGGTGTTAGGGTGATGGTGTCCTCATAGGATGAGTTTACCTTCCTCTGCAATTTTCCAGAAGAGTTTTAGTAGTATAGGTGATAGCTCTTCTCTTAATTTTTTGTAGAGTTCACCTGTAAAGCCATCTGGTCCTGGGATTTTGTTTGTTGGAAGATTTTTTATTATAGTTTCCATTTCCATGCTTGTGGTGGGTCTGTTAAGATTTTCTATTTCTTCCTAGTTCAGTTTTGGAAGGTTATACTTTTCTAAGAAGTCGTCTATTTCTTCCAAGTTCTCCATTTTATTAGCATATAGTTGCTGATAGTAGTCTTTTTTTTTTTTTTAATTTTTTTTATTAGTTGGAGGCTAATTACTTCACAACATTTCAGTGGGTTTTGTCATACATTGATATGAATCAGCCATAGATTTACACTTATTCCCCATCCCGATCCCCCCTCCCACCTCCCTCTCCACCCGATTCCTCTGGGTCTTCCCAGTGCACCAGGCCCGAGCACTTGTCTCATGCATCCCACCTGGGCTGGTGATCTGTTTCACCATAGATAGTATACATGCTGTTCTTTTGAAACATCCCACCCTCACCTTCTCCCACAGAGTTCAAAAGTCTGTTCTGTATTTCTGTGTCTCTTTTTCTGTTTTGCATATAGGGTTATCGTTACCATCTTTCTAAATTCCATATATATGTGTTAGTATGCTGTAATGTTCTTTATCTTTCTGGCTTACTTCACTCTGTATAATGGGCTCCAGTTTCATCCATCTCATTAGGACTAGTTCAAATGAATTCTTTTTGACGGCTGAGTAATATTCCATGGTGTATATGTACCACAGCTTCCTTATCCATTCATCTGCTGATGGGCATCTAGGTTGCTTCCATGTTCTGGCTATTATAAACAGTGCTGCGATGAACATTGGGGTGCACGTGTCTCTTTCAGATCTGGTTTCCTCAGTGTGTATGCCCAGAAGTGGGATTGCTGGGTCATATGGCAGTCCTATTTCCAGTTTTTTAAGGAATCTCCACACTGTTCTCCATAGTGGCTGTACTAGTTTGCATTCCCACCAACAGTGTAAGAGGGTTCCCTTTTCTCCACACCCTCTCCAGCATTTATTGCTTGTAGACTTTTGGATAGCAGCCATCCTGACTGGCGTGTAATGGTACCTCATTGTGGTTTTGATTTGCATTTCTCTGATAATGAGTGATGTTGAGCATCTTTTCATGTGTTTGTTAGCCATCTGTATGTCTTCTTTGGAGAAATGTCTGTTTAGTTCTTTGGCCCATTTTTTGATTGGGTCATTTATTTTTCTGGAATTGAGCTGCAGGAGTTGCTTGTATATTTTTGAGATTAATCCTTTGTCTGTTTCTTCATTTGCTATTATTTTCTCCCAATCTGAGGGCTGTCTTTTCACCTTACTTATAGTTTCCTTTGTAGTGCAAAAGCTTTTAAGTTTCATTAGGTCCCATTTGTTTAGTTTTGCTTTTATTTCCAATATTCTGGGAGGTGGGTCATAGAGGATCCTGCTGTGATTTATGTCGGAGAGTGTTTTGCCTATGTTCTCCTCTAGGAGTTTTATAGTTTCTGGTCTTACATTTAGATCTTTAATCCATTTTGAGTTTATTTTTGTGTATGGTGTTAGAAAGTGTTCTAGTTTCATTCTTTTACAAGTGGTTGACCAGTTTTCCCAGCACCACTTGTTAAAGAGGTTGTCTTTTTTCCATTGTATATCCTTGCCTCCTTTGTCAAAGATAAGGTGTCCATAGGTTCGTGGATTTATCTCTGGGCTTTCTATTCTGTTCCATTGGTCTATATTTCTGTCTTTGTGCCAGTACCACACTGTCTTGATGACTGTGGCTTTGTAGTAGAGTCTGAAGTCAGGCAGGTTGATTCCTCCAGTTCCATTCTTCTTTCTCAAGATTACTTTGGCTATTCGAGGTTTTTTGTATTTCCATACAAATTGTGAAATTCTTTGGTCTAGTTCTGTGAAAAATACCGTTGGTAGCTTGATAGGGATTGCATTGAATCTATAGATTGCTTTGGGTAGAATAGCCATTTTGACAATATTGATTCTTCCAATCCATGAACACGGTATGTTTCTCCATCTGTTTGTGTCCTCTTTGATTTCTTTCATCAGTGTTTTATAGTTTTCTATGTATAGGTCTTTTGTTTCTTTAGGTAGATATACTCCTAAGTATTTTATTCTTTTTGTTGCAATGGTGAATGGTATTGTTTCCTTAAATTTCTCTTTCTGTTTTTTCATTGTTAGTATATAGGAATGCAAGGGATTTCTGTGTGTTAATTTTATATCCTGCAACTTTACTATATTCATTGATTAGTTCTAGTAATTTTCTGGTAGAGTCTTTAGGGTTTTCTATGTAGAGGATCATGTCATCTGCAAACAGTGAGAGTTTCACTTCTTCTTTTCCTATCTGGATTCCTTTTACTTCTTTTTCTGCTCTGATTGCTGTGGCCAAAACTTCCAACACTATGTTGCACAGTAGTGGTGAGAGTGGGCACCCTTGTCTTGTTCCTGATTTCAGGGGAAATGCTTTCAATTTTTCACCATTGAGGGTAAGGCTTGCTGTGGGATTGTCATATATAGCTTTTATTATGTTGAGGTATGTTCCTTCTATTCCTGCTTTTTGGAGAGTTTTAATCATAAATGAGTGTTGAATTTTGTCAAAGGCTTTCTCTGCATCTTTTGAGATAATCATATGGTTTTTATCTTATCAATTTGTTAATGTGGTGGTATTAACATTGATTGATTTGCGGATATTGAAGAATCCTTGCATTCCTGGGATAAAAGCCCACTTGGTCTGGTGTAATGAATTTTTTAATATGGTGTTGGATTCTGTTTGCTAGAATTTTTTAAAGGATTTTTTGCTCTATGTTCATCAGTGATATTGGGGCTGTAGTTTTCTTTTTTTGTGGCATCTTTTGTCTGGTTTATGGAATTGGGTGATGGGTGGCCTCATAGATGGAGTTTGGAAGTTTACCTTCTTCTGCAATTTTCGGAAAAGGTTTGAGTAAGGTAGGTGTTAGCTCTTATCTAAAATTTTTTGTGTAGAATTCAGCTTTGTGAGCCCATTGGTCCTGGGCTTTTTGTTTGCTGGAAAGATTTTTGATACACTTTCGATTTCTGTGCTTGTGATGGGTCTGTTAAGATCTTCTATTTCTTCCTGGTTCAGTTTTGGAAAGTTATCCTTTTCTAGGAATTTGTCCATTTCTTCGAAGTTGTCCATTTTATTGGCACAGAGCTGCTGGTAGTAATCTCTTATGATCCTTTGTATTTCAGTGTTGTCTACTGTGATCTCTCCATTTCCATTTCTAATTTTGTTGATTTGGTTCTTCTCCCTTTGTTTCTTAATGAGTCTTGCTAACCGTTTGTCAATTTTGTTTATCTTTTCAAAAAAACCAGCTTTTAGCTTTGTTGATTTTTCTATGGTCCCTTTTGTTTCTTTTGCACTTATTTCTGCCCTAATTTTTAAGATTTCTTTCCTTATACTAACCCTGGGTTTCTTCATTTCTTTCTTCTCTAGTTGCTTTAGGTGTAGAGCTAGGTTATTTATTTGGCTTTTTTCTTGTTTCTTGATGTAAGCCTGTAATGCTATGAACCTTCCCCTTAGCACTGCTTTTACAGTGTCCCATAGGTTTTGGGTTGTTGTGTTTTCATTTTCATTCATTTCTATACATATTTTGATTTCTTTTTTGATTTCTTCTATAATTTGTTGGTTATTCAGAAGCGGGTTATTTAGCCTCCATGTGTTTGAATTTTTAACAATTTTTTTCCTGTAATTGAGATCTAATCTTACTGCACTGTGGTCAGAAAAGATGAATGGAATGATTTCAATTTTTTTGAATTTTCCAAGACTATATTTATGACCCAGGATGTGATCTATTCTGGAGAAGGTTCCGTGTGCACTTGAGAAAAAGGTGAAGTTGATTGTTTTGGGGTGAAATGTCCTATAGATATCAATTAGGTCTAGCTGGTCCATTGTGTCATTTAAAGTTTGTGTTTCCTTGTTAATTTTCTGTTTAGTTGATCTATCCATAGTTGTGAGTAGGGTATTAAAGTCTCTCACTATTATTGTGTTACTATTAATTTCCTCTTTCATACTTTTAGCTTTTCCCTTACATGTTGTGGTAACTCCTATGTTGGGTGGCAATTATAATTTAATATCTTCCTCCTTGATTGATTCCTTTGATCATAGTGTAGTGTGCTTCTTTGTCTCTTTTTCACAGCTTTTTATTTGAAAGTCAAATATTTTATTGATATGAGTTTGCGACTCCTGCTTTCTTTTGTTCTCCATTTGCATGAAATATTTTTTTCCAGCCCTTCACTTTTAGTCTGTATGTGTCTCTTGTTTTGAGGTGGGTCTCTTGTAGACAGCATATATAGTGGTCTTGTTTTTGTATCCATTCAGCCAGTCTTTGTCTTTTGGTTGGGGAATTCAACCCATTTACATTTAAGGTAATTATTGATAGGTGTGGTCCCGTTGCCATTTACTTTGTTGTTTTGGGTTCATGTTTATACAACCTTTCTGCATTTCCTGTCTAGAGAAGATCCTTTAGCATTTGTTGAAGAGCTGGTTTGGTGGTGCTGAATTCTCTCAGGTTTTGATTATCTGTAAAGCTTTTGAGTTCTCCTTCATATCTGAATGAGATCCTTGCTGGGTACAGTAATCTAGGTTGTAGGTTATTCCCTTTCATTACTTTCAGGACGTCCTGCCATTCCCTTCTGGCCTGGAGGGTTTCTATTGATAGATCAGCTGTCATCCTTATGGGAATCCCTTTGTGTGTTATTTGTTGTTTTCCCCTTGCTGCTTTTAATGTTTGTTCTTTGTGTTTGATCTTTGTTAGTTTGATTAATATGTGTCTTGGGGTGTTTCGCCTTGGGTTTATCCTGTTTGGAACTCTCTGGGTTTCTTGGACTTGGGTGGCTATTTCCTTCCCCATTTTAGGGAAGTTTTCAGCTATTATCTCCTCGAGTATTTTCTCATGGCCTTTCTTTTTGTCTTCTTCTTCTGGAACTCCTATGATTCGAATGTTGGGGCGTTTCACAGTGTCCCAGAGGTCCCTGAGGTTGTCCTCATTTCTTTTGATCCTTTTTTCTTTTTTCCTCTCTGCTTCATTTATTTCCACCATTTTATCTTCTGCCTCACTTATCCTATCTTCTGCCTCCGTTATTCTACTCTTGGTTCCCTCCAAAGTGTTTTTGATCTCATTCATTGCATTGTTCATTTTTAATTGACTCTTTTTTATTTCTTCTAGGTCTTTATTAAACAATTCTTGTATCTTTTCAGTCTTTGTTTCCAGGCTATTTATCTGTAACTCCATTTTGTTTTCAAGATTTTGGATCATTTTTATTATCATTATTCTAAATTCTTTTTCAGGTAGATTCCCTATCTCCTCCTCTTTTGTTTGACTTGGTGGGCATTTTTCATATTCCTTTACCTGTTGGGTATTTCTTTGCCTTTTCATCTTGTTTAGATTGCTGTGTCTGGAGTGGACTTTCTGTATTCTGGAGGTCTGTGGTTCCTTTTTATTGTGGAGGATTTACCCAGTGGGTGGGGTTAGACGATTGGCTTGTCAAGGTTTCCCGGTTAGGGAAGCTTGCGTCAGTGTACTGGTGCGTGGAACTTGATTTCTTCTTTTTGGAGAGCAATGGAGTGCCCAGTAATGAGTTTTGAGATGGGTCTATGTGTTAGGTGTGACCTTGGGCAGCCTGTATGTTGACATTCAGGGCTATGTTCCTGCGTTGCTGGAGAATTTGCATGGTATGTCTTGCTCTAAAACTTATTGGGTCTTGGGTGGTGGTTGGTTTCAGTGTAGGTATGGAGGCTTTTGGACGGTCACTTATTACTTAATGTTCTGTGTAGTCAGGAGTTTTCTGGTGTTCTCAGGTTTTGGGCTTAAGTTTCCTGCCTCTGGATTTCAGTTTTATTCTTCCTGTATTCTCAGGACTTCTCCAACTATACAGCACTGATAATTAAACTTCTAGGTTAATGGCGAAAAGATTCTCCCCCATTAGGGACACCCAGAGAGGTTCACAGAGTTACATGAACAGGAGAAAAGGGAGGAGGGAGATAGAGATGAGTAGGAGGAGAAAAGGGGGGACTCAAGAGGAGAGAGACAGATCTACGCAGCTGTCTGTTCCCAGAGTGTTCTCGTATCTCAGACACCTACAAGGATTCACAGAATTGGATTGGGAAGAGAAGGGGAAAGGAGGAAATAGAGGTGTTCTGAGGTAGAAAACAGAGAGTCAAGATTGGGAGAGAATAATCTTCCGTTTAAAGATAGGGCTTCTCTTTTTTTTTGTAAGTTTATAGTGTAGTGAAAATGAAAATGAAGAGTAGTAGAGGAGTACTAGAGGACTTTAAAAGAAATAAGAGAAAAAGAAAAATAGAAAATAAAGAGAAAAAGGAAAGAAAAAAAAAGAAGAAAAAAAAAAAAAAGAAAAAAAAAAAGAAAAAAAAAATTTTTTCCCCCTAATTAAAAAAATCGTAAGAATCTATGAAAATGAAAGTTAAGGAGTAATGGGGGAGTAATAGGGAATTTTAAAGGAAAATAAAAGAGAAAAAATAAAAAAGAAAAAATATAAAAAGAAAAAAAAATTTTTTTTTCCTTACTTAGAAAAAATAAAAAAATAAAAAAAAAAAAGTAAAAATATGTCTAGGAATTTCTCTGGAGCTGTTGCGGTCAGTGTGGGTTCGGCTCAGTTTCAGATAGCTCCTCGTTCCAGCTTACACTTCTCGATATCTACAGGGCCCTTCCGGTGAAGTCGGTGTTTTCTACAGGGATTTTAATCTGTTGCACCAGTCCCTTCTGAAGCGGTTCCCTTTGTTTATTTGGCTTCTGTTTGCCGGTCTCTTCAGAGCCTCATTTCCGCCCTGACACAGGCGGGCGGAGGTGGACTCTTATTCAGTTAGCTAGTTCCGTTGCGCTGCTGGGAGGGGCTGACGCTGCGGGGATGGGCTGGCGCTGCGGGGCGGGGCTGACGCTGCGGGGAGGGGCTGGCCCTGCGGGGGCGGGCTGGCGCTGCCGGGAGGGGCTGACGCTGCTTTCTCCGTCTGCGCTGCTCAGGCTCCCGGCTGTTCTATATGGAGCGCGCCCCGCGCTGCGCTAGGTTCCAGCCCTCGGGTTTTCCACAAAAGCGCGGAAGGAAAAGCTGCGCCTGCTCTCTGTGCCTTCCCCGTCAGAGCGGTCCAGGCAGCCAGGGGCTTAATGGGCGCGCTATCCCCAGGTGTGGCGCACTCACTCCCTTCCGCGGACCCAGTCTCAGTTTCCGCTGGCGCCAGTCTGGCGCGCGCGCCTTCCGCCCTCCGCGTCCCCAGCCCCAGTCCCCGCCCGCGCCGGTCGGGTGCCTGCGCCCTGTGTCTCGCCGCGACCTTCCCCTCCCCCCTGCCTCCTGCCTCTGGCGGGGCTGGGCCGGTCCGCAGCCTGCGAGCTCTTCTCGGGACTTTCTCCGTCCCTTTGTTCTGCGAACGGCCGGCAGTGTGTTCCGGCCGGTTAATTTTCTCTCTCTCTTTTGGTCTCCCACAGTTCAAGTTGGCATCTCACAGAAGCTCCCTCCGATTGTCCTCAGGGCACTCAGGCCCGGACCCTAGCCCAAGCAAGGCCGCCTAAGACTCCCTTCCCGGGACGGGTCTCCGTCCTTAGCTCTTTTGTCTCACTTTTTATCTTTTATATTTTGTCCTACCTCCTTTCGAAGACAATGGTCTGCTTTTCTGGGCGCCTGATGACCTCAGCTAGCGATCAGAAGTTGTTTTGTGGAGTTTGCTCTGCATTCAGTTATTCTTTTGATGAATTTGTAGGAGAGAAAGTGGTCTCCCCGTCCTACTCCTCCGCCATCTTGGCTCCTCCTCCTGATAGTAGTCTTTTATGATCATTTGTATTTCTTTGTTGTCTGTTGTGATTTCTCCATTTTCATTTCTAATTTTGTTGATTTGATTATCCTCCCTTCCTTCCCCTTAGCACTGCTTTTATTGACTCCCAGAGGTTTTGGTTGTTGTGCTTTCATTTTCATTTGTTTCTGTGCATATTTTGATTTCTTCTGTGATTTGTTGGTGATTCAGAAGCGTGTTGTTTAGCCACCATATGTTTATATTCTTAATAGTTTTTTTTCCCCATAGTTGACATCTAATCTTACCGCATTGTGATCAAAAAAGATGCTTGAAATGATTTCTTTCTTTCTTTTTGAATTTACCAAGGCTAGATTTATGGTCCAGGATGTGATCTATCCTGGAGAATGTTCTGTGTGTACTTGAGAAGAAGGTGAAATTCATTGTTTTGGGGTGAAATGTCCTATAGATATCAATTAGGTGTAACTGTTCCATTGTATCATATAATGTTTGTGTTTCCTTGCTAATTTTCTGTTAGTTGATCTATCCATAGGTGTGATTGGGGTATTAAAGTCTCCCACTATTATTGTGTTACTGTTAATTCCCCTTTCATACTTGCTAGCATTTGCCTTGCATATTGCGATGTTCCTATATTGGGTGCATATATATTTATAATTGTTATATCTTCCTCTTGGATTTATCCTTTGATCATTATGTAGTGTCCTTCTTTGTCTCTCTTCAAAGCCTTTATTTCAAAGTATATTTTATCTGATATGAGTATTGCGACTCCTGCTTTCTTTTGGTCTCCATTTGCATGAAATACCTGTTCCCAGCCCTTCACTTTCAGTCTGTGTGGCCCCTTGTTTTGAGGTCGGTCTCTTGTAGACAGCATATATAGGGGTCTTGTTTTTGTATCCATTCAGCCAGTCTTTGTCTTTTGGCTGGGGCATTCAACCCATTTACATTTAAGGTAATTATTGGTAAGTATGATCCTGTTGCCATTTACTTTGTTGTTCTGGGTTCAAGTTTATACACCCTTTCTGTGTTTCCTGTCTAGGGAAGACCCTTTAGCATTTGTTGAAGAGCTGGTTTGGTGGTGCTGAATTCTCTCAGCCTTTGCTTGTCTGTAAAGCTTTTGATTTCTTCTTCATATTTGAATGAGATCCTTGCTGGGTATAGTAATCTAGGTTGTAGGTTATTCTCTTTCATCACTTTAAGTATGTCCTGCCATTCCCTTCTGGCCTGAAGAGTTTCTATTGAAAGATCAGCTGTTATCCTTATGGGAATCCCCTTGTGTGTTATTTGTTGTTTCTCCCTTGCTGCTTTTAATATATGCTCTTTTTATTTGATATTTGTTAGTTTGATTAACATGTCTCTTGGTATGTTTTGCCTTGGGCTTATCCTGTTTGGGACTCTCTGGGTTTCTTGGAGTTGGGTGGCTATTTCCTTCCCCATTTTTTGAGGAATTTTTCAACTGTTATCTCCTCAAGTATTTCCTTATGGCTTTTCTTTCTGTCTTCTTCTTCTGGGAATCCTATGATTCAAATGTTGGGGTGTTTGACATTGTCCCAGATGTCTCTGAGGTTGTCTTCATTTCTTTTAATTCTTTTTCTTTTTTCCTCTCTGATTCATTTATTTACACCATTCTATCTTCCACCTCACTTATCTTATCTTCTGCCTCAGTTACTCTACTGTTGGTTCCCTCCAGAGTGCTTTTGATCTCAGTTATTGCATTATTCCTTATTGGTCAACTCTTTTTTATTTCTTCTGGGTCCTTGTTAGACATTTCTTGCATGTTCTCAATCCTTGCCACTAGTCTGCTTATCTGTAATTCCATTTTGTTTTTGAGACTTTGGATATTCTTTACTATCATTATTCTGAATTCTTTTTCAGGTAGACTCCCTATCTCCTCTTTTTTTGGTTTGGTGGGCATTTATTATGCTCCTTTAACTGCTGAATATTTCTCTGACTTTTCATTTTGTTTAGATTGTTGTGTTTGGGGTGACCTTTCTGTATGCTGGAAATTTGTGGTTCCTCTTTATTGTGGAGGTTGTTCCCTGTGGGTGGGTTTGGACCAGTGGTTTGTCAAGGTTTTCTGGTTAGGGAAGCTTGTGTCGGTGTTCTGTTGGGTGGAGCTGGATCTCTTGTCTCTGGAGCACAATGAAGTGTCCAGCAGTGAGTTTTGGGGTGTCTATGGATTTGGCATGACTTTGGGAAGTCTGTATTTTAATGCTCAGGTCTAGATTCCTGCATTGCTGGAGAATTAGTGTGGTATGTCTTTCTCTGGAACTTGTTGGCTCTTGGGTGGAGCTTGGTTTCAGTGTAGGTATGGAGGCTTTTGGATGAGCTTTTGTCAATTAATATTCCCTCGAGTCAGGAGTTTTCTGGTATTCTCAAGTTTTGGATTTAAGCCTCTTGCCTCTGGCTTTCAGTCTTATTCTTACAGTAGCCTCAAGACTTCTCCATTCATACAGAACTGATGATGAAACATCTAGGTTAATGGTGAAAAGATTCTTCACAGTGAGGGACACCCAGAGTGGTTCACAGACTTTCATGGAAAAGAGAAGAGGGAGGAGGGAGATAGAGGTGACCAGGAGGAGAAGAGGGGGAATCAAAAGGGGAGAGACCAATCTAGCCAGTAATCAGTTCCCTAACTGTTCTCCACAGGCCAGAGCACCCAGAGAGATTCATAGAGTTAGGTACAGAAAAGAAGGGGGAGGGAGGACATAGAGGTGACCTGGGGGATAAAAGGGAGAGTCAAAAGGGGAGAAAGCAATCAAGCTGGTAATCACCACCCCTATGTGAAAATGGATACTGAAGATTAGATTCTTAAAGGTACAAAATTGATAACAAATACCAAAAAGCAAAGATTAAAAATCAAGAGTAGAGGTTAGACACTTAAAAATACAAAACAAAACGAATCACAGAAACTATAATATATATATATATGAAATTTGCTTTAAAAATAGGGCCTTTTTTTGTGAGGCAAGAGTAGGATATAAAAATGAAAATTAAAAGAGTAATAAAGAACTTAAAAGTAAAAAAAAATTTAAAAATGTAAAAATGATTATAGTAAAAATATATCTAGGAATTTCTCTGGAGCTGTTGAGGGCAATGTGGGGGCAGTTCAGCTTCAGATAGTTCCTTCTTCCAGCTTATACTTCTTCTCAAGGCCTATAGCCCCCTTCTGATACATAGTCAATGCTAACTACAGGGTTTTAATCTGTTGCCCTGTCACTTCCAGAGCAGTTCCTTCTGCTTTGTTTATTTTGGCTTCCTCTGTTTGCAAGTTTCTTCGGTGTCTAATATCTGCCCTGACGCACTGGGGTGAAGGTGTCGCTTATTCAGTTGTTCTTGTTCAATTGTGCTACGGGGAGGGAGGAACACTGCAAATAAATATCACTGGCGTGTGCGGGGAATGCTCACAGTGTATGGACCACACTGGGTTTGCCCCAGCTCACAGTGGTGTGTGCTTTCCCAGTCTACACTGCTCAGGCTCCAGGCTGCTCTGCAGGGGAACTGTCCAAAGCGGGCCCTGGGTTTTGTGCACTTCCCAGGTCTAAGCTGCTCAGGTTCAGGTTCTTGGGTACTCCACAAAAGCACAGACTCAGTTGGGCATGCGTTTTGTGCCCTTCTAGGTCCGAGCAGCTCAGGCAACCAAGTGCTTGGTGAGCTCGCTGTCCCATGTGGACTGTGTCACGATTACCTCCCCAGTCCTGGCCACTCGGTTTCCTGGGTGTGCCACAAGAGTGCCGTCTCAGGTGTGCCATGTGTCTCCTCTGGGGCTCTGATCTCTGGCTGTGATCCTCCTGGCAGATGTCAACCACCCAGGATCCCAAGAAGTCTTGGTTAGCAACTGGGAACCTGCTCACAGTTTGGTGGAGGATGCCATCTCTGGGGCCGAGATTGCCCCTTGCCTTCTGGCTCTGGTTGTCGCCTGCCTGCCTCTCTTCCTCTGGCGGGGTGATGGGCCAGTCCACAGCCTGCTACCTCCCCTTTGGTGTTTGCTCAGTCCTTTGCTTTGTGAGTGGGCCAGGCTGCCCCTTGGATTAAGGTTTTTTGAGGACAGTTTTCTCTCTCACTCTTTTTTTCTCTTTCTCTGGCTATCCCACAGTTTGGGTTGCTATCTCACGTTAGCTCCCTCAGATTGTCCACAGAGTATTCAGGCCTGGTCCTTGCCCTAAGCATACAACCCACGCCTCCCTGTTCAGCCCCTGCTCGCTGGTGGCTGACGGAGCATCTGGGCTACTTCTCAACTGGGAGTTGCAGTTAGGCACGTATTCTGTGGTTTTTTTTGTTTGTTTGTTTGTTTTGTTTTTCCCCCTCCTGTTTATGTTGCCCTCTGAGATTCCAAAACTCCACACAGACCCGCCGATGAGAGAATGTTCTGGTGTTTGAAAACTTCTCCTTCTTCACAACTCCCTCCCCAGGATGGGTCCCCATTGCTAATTCTTTTGTCTCTCTTTATGTCTTTTATATTCTGTCCTACCTCCTTTCAAAGAGAATGGGCTGCCTTTCTTGGTGCCTGGTGTTCTCTGCCAGTGTTCAGAAGTTGTTTTTTTTTGTGGAAGTTGCTCAGCATTCAAATGATCTTTTGATTAATTTGTGGGGGAGAAAGTGGTGTCCCCATCTTATTCCTCCACCATCTTAGGACTGCCCCCTCAGTAGGGAATTCTTGTAGAGAATAACCAATTCTGATTCCATGTTGGAACTGTTTCTTTGACTCGCTTTTCATTTCTGTTGCTCTTATAATCATACATGATGTCCTGCCTCAGAGTACCCTGTCACTCTGCCCTACTATTTAACTATAATGCCTTTGTTCAGCTCACCGGGAGATAATCTGACCCTTCCCAGCTCTGAAAAGAGGAGATGAACATACTTCTTCCAAAGGTTGGCTCTTCCTGAAGATATTTTATAAGACTGAAGACACTTTTTACTTGACTTCCTCACTGTCTCCCATCCTCTATTCTGCCTTGTGACTTAAGTTCCTCATTGCTTCTCTCCATCTGGCTCTAAATAAGGACCTGACATCCAGACTTTGACAAGATACTTACTTTGAGACATTAGTCTGCCATCTTCTCACTCAGCTAGCTTTCTGAATAAAGTTGTATTCCTAGCCTCAGTATCTCATCTCTTGGATTCATTGGCCTGTCGGTAACACAACTAGAGAGTCTGTGAGCTGTAACTAAAGACCTCCCTATAACAAAACAAAGATTCTGCAACTAAGACCAGATGCAGACAAATAAATCAATCAATATTTTAAAAGAGCTTTTTGGTAATACAAGTTACATATGCGATTATTTTCTTTAAAACCAGTGAACTTGTGATTTGTTATCTTAACTTAAATTCTAACTGCATTGGAACCTTGCTCTTGAACCCTAGAGTGAACCTGGAATTTTTGGTAGCCAATGTCAATAGCTCCCTTCCCCTGTTTAGACAGGAGTTGTGTAATCTAAGTGGTGAAAACAGTGGTTACAGAGAAAACAGAGAAGTAATGCAAAGTTAATGAACCAGTAGAAAGAGGCTTCATAGTCATAGAAACCTAGATAAATTTGAAAAGAGGAAACAAGATGTACCAAGCATAGCTTGGCATTATTTTTGGGTGGTTACAAGAGTAACATTAGGGTAAGGTGGTTGTCCTTTTATTTATCATTAGATTACCCATATTTTGACCACTATTAATGGAATAGTTTGTATCAAAGGCCATATGACTTCCTTTTCACAGAAAGCAACAGGATTTTTTTTTTGCATGGATTACCTTATGAATGTCAATTTTCTTTCTTTATTTAATAATTTGTTTTTAATAGAAGAATTGCTTTACAATGTTCTTATGGTTTCTATCAACTACAACAATACAAATATGCCATAATTATATATACCACCTTCCTTTTGAAGCCCCTCCCCTTACTCCATCCCAACCCCTCTAAGTCATGATAGAGCACCTAGTTGGACTCCCAGTGTTTCAGCAATTCCTCACAGCTACCTATTATTTGCAGGGAAGGAATGGTGACACAGATATAGAGAACTGAGTTGTGAACAAAGAGAGAGAAGGAGAGAGTGAGACAATTGAAAAAAATCAGGATTATCACAAGTGTTGCAATAACCTCTTAGAGTAATTCTGTTTAATTTCCCTCCCCTTAATTCACAGTTATTAAAGTCTTCCTAAGATTGAATGGTCTAGGAAACATTCCCACATGATACATGGTTAGAATTCAAAAGGAAACTGCAAGTGTTGGAAGAACAGAGGTAGAGATGACAGGGTTATGATCGGAGGCTAAAAGGTGCATCTGGTCAAGGCTATGGTTTTTCCAGTGGTCATGTATGGATGTGAGAGTTGGACTGTGAAGAAAGCTGAGCACCAAAAAATGGATGTTTTTGAACTGTGGTGTTGGAGATGACTCTTGAGAGTCCCTTGGACTGCAAGGAGACCCAACCAGTCCATCCTAAAGGAGATCAGTCCTGGGTGTTCATTGAAAGGACTGATGGTGAAGCTGAAACTCCAATAATTTGGCCCCCTGATGCGAAGAGCTGACTCATTGGAAAAGACCCTGATGCTGGGAAAGATTGAAGGTGGGAGGAGAAGGGGACGACAGAAGATGAGATGGTTGGATGGCATCACCCACTCGATGGACATGAGTTTGAGCAAGCTCTGGGAGATGGTGATGGACAGGGAAGCATGGCGTGCTGTGATTCATGGGGTCGCAAAGAGTCGGACACGACTGAGCGACTGAACTGAACTGAACTGAAGAGGTGTTGGCTAGGATCAAATCCCTGTTGGAAATTATTTGAACCGGGGACTTCTCTGGTGGTCCAATGGTTAGAATTTTGCACTTCCCCCACACTGGGTATGGGTCCTATTCCTGGTTGGAGAACTAAGAACCTGCATGCTGCTTGGTGCAGCCAAAATTAGCAAACAGATAATAAGCCAAATTATTATCTGGATCAAAGACCAAAAAGAGGAAACAATTTCAGGACATTTTGTGACTTGAAACCCTTCTCCCACACAGATTTCACAGTCAAGAATACAACAGGATATGCAGAGGAATGTGTGAATGAAAGAGGAAAAATGATATTGCGACCAAAATGAAAAAAAAAAAAAAAAAAAAACAAGATAATACTATTGGGTCCATGTGACCGTGAAGGGAAGGGGTCAGCTGAAGATATCCTTGAAACAAGCTCTTCTCAAAGGTCTGACTTCAATCTAAGAGAAGGATTCTGAACTTGTATTTGTCCAGGGAGCAGCCAATACTTGTTCAGTGCACTGGAGGTTCTTGCTCAGCTGACTTGGGAATCCTGAATCTCACTGTTTTTCCATTTCTAGACTCAGAACAAAATTAATCTTTTAATGTTTTTGTTGATAAATTACTATCAATGAAGATGAACATAAGTAAATATTTGGTTAAAAAATACAAAAAGAACCCAAAAAACAGATTCTCCTTGTCTTTCAGTGACCTTGAAAGAAAGGAGTTACAGACCTATAGAGTTAGGAAAGAGATTTTTTTCCATTCAAAATTCTAAAAATTATGATAACTGCTATCCTGCTTTCTTGCACGTACAGAGAAACAACTGAGTCAGTGAGTAAATGCTACATTAGAGATTACATGAGTAAAAAATGTCTGGAAAAGGAGTAATGGAAATGAATTGTAGACATACCTTCTTGAGATGAGCTTAAAGGGCATTGGGACAGATCGTCCTCACAGTTATAAGGAAGAAAGAGCCTGCTTTGGTGCAAAAGGAGGTGACAAATGCTTTGTGCTAATATGTTCCTCAACTTGAAGAAATAGGAGGCTTCCAAAGAGTCTCTTAGGAAATAGATCTTCCTTGGCTCACCCACACAGTCAACCTTTACATTTAAATAATAAATTTTAAGCACTCTCCTCCATGTTAAGGAAACAATATAGGAGTAGGGGATATGTACCTTGGACTGCTCATCCCATTTTGAATATCAAGACACAGAGAAAAATAAATATTCCTGATCTTGAAATATCAGATGTGTACTGCAATCTCTCGCTTATCTGAAATGTCAAATACCCACAATCTATGTAAGTTTCTCTTAAAACAAATCTCATTATTAAAATAACAGAATGCCAGAAAAACTTATCTCTGCCAACCAGGATACTGAAGATGACTTCTGCGTAATTGTGGTCGCATGAGGAACAACCATTGGTTCATGACGTGTCATGCCAACAGATACGGGCTATAAAAGTGGCATCAATTTCACATCCTCTCCAACCACTGGGACACCCTCAGCTTCTACAGAAGAAGGACCACTAGAGTCAACAAGACGAAGATCCTGCTGCTCGGTCTTGTCCTCGGCCTGCTTCTTGCTGGCCAAAGTGAAGCTCAGCAAATTCTCTCACAGGTACCAGGGGTGGTCCAAGCTTTGGAGGAGGTCTAGGGGTATATGTGTGTGAGTGTCCCTTTCGAGGTTTGGTCATGTGGATCATTAAGTCTAACCATCTCCCTGGGACTCAAAACTGCTCCGTTCACTGGCTCTATACCTGTTGTTTGTGATGTCTGTATCATCTCTACCATCTATTGATTGGCTGTCATGCATGTTCACTGCTCTTATAAAACAGAAGGAAGATCACACACCTGTTGGACTGGAGCTCCCTCATTTGACAAGATAGCTTAATTTCGGCAATACCTGAATCCCTTCCCTTCCTTCACTTGACTTTTCACATGATTTTATATGTAGGCCTGTGTTCACAAAGATAGGTAACTTCTGCCCAATTGAAAGGGCAGGGAAACTCCGGAGAGATGATGTTGGGCAGAATTAAAAGATGGACGGAGACTCATGATAGGATTGTGATGTTAGCTTTCAGGAGAATGGAGAACCCATTACATCGCAGCCAGTAACAAAGAGACGATCACGGAGAATGGGCCATTCCACATTTACTTCCGTTATGTTGAGTTTGATGAAGAAGATGACACAGTAGAGGCCGACTTTTATTTAAAGTAAGTAAAAATAACCCAGAAGGAAAACAGCTATAAACCCCGAGTCTGAGGGAGGGTATGTCTTCCCTGTCTTCAGGGAGCTCTCTGGGTAATGTTGACAGAATGACTCCCTGAGATGTGGGGCTGAGCACGGCCTCTGAGCTGGGGGTTGGGGGGTGGGGAGCAGTTCCCCTGTGAACCTTCCAGGGAATGTCATGGAGCCTTAACTTGGGGGGCTGGGAGTCCCAGAATCTCCACTGGCATCAACTCTTTGAAGGATAGAGGGACACAGCAGTGGGAACAGGCTCGTGTCCTGGAACCCACAGTCCCCACCAGGGACTCGAACACTTCCTGTGGAATTTGTAAGACACGGTTCCCACTGAGCCCGGAAGCTGAGGGCAGGGTGAAAGCACACAGTGAGCTCTGCCCTTGGGGCGTCCTCATGGAATATTTCATCACCACTGAGTTTACTAAAGCCTCACAGTCCCAAATGAGCTTCCCAGGTGGTACTGGGGTAGAGAACATACCTGCCAAGGCAGACCACATAAAATACGTGCGTTCAATCCCTGGGCCAGGAAGATCCCCTGGAGCAAGGCATGGCAACCTGCTTTAGTATCATTGCCTGGAGAATCCCATGGACAGAGGCGCCTGGCAAGCTACAGTCCATGGGGTCACAGAGTTGGGCATGAGTGAGCAATTGAGCACACACACACAGTCCAAACTACCATTCATGAAGTGTCCACTATACTGCACACACTTTTAAAGAACATGTTTCATGACCTCCACAGAGAAGAACTTTTGAAGTTCACATTGTTCACAGGTACTAAGGTGATATAAGCACAATCTGGGGTGTGATTAAAAAAAAATCCTAATTATGCATCAAACTTTTGTTACCTGAATGTTAGTTTTACTCAACAAGACTAGAGCCAGACATCCTAGAGTGTGAAGTCAAATGGGCCTTAAGAAGCATTACTATGAACAAAGCTAGTAGAGTTGATGAAATTCAGCCTGAGTAACTCAAAATCCTAAAAGATATTGCCGTTAAACTGCTGCACTCAGTATGTTGGCAAATTTGGAAAACTGAGCAGTGGCCACAGGACTGCAAAATGTAGTTTTCTTTTCAATCCCAGAGAACGGCAATGCCAAAGAATGTTCCAACTACTGTACAGTCATGATAATGTCATATGCTAGTCAGTTTTTGCTCAAAATCCTTCAAGCTAGGCTTCAGTAGCACGTGAACCAAGAACTTCCAGATGGACAGGCTGGGTTTTGAAAAGGCAGAGGAGCCAAAGATCAAATTGCCAACATCCACTGGATCGTGGAGAAAGTAAGGGAATTCCAGAAAAACATTAACTTCTCCTTCATTGATTATACTGAAGCCTTTCAGAGTGAATCACCAGAAACTCTGGGGCATTCTTAAAGAGATGAGATGGGAGTACCAAACCAGCTTGCTTGTCTCCTGAGAAACCTGTGTGTGGATCAAGAAGCAGCAGTGAGAACTGGGCATGGAAAAATGGATTAGTTTCAAACTGTGCAAGAATTTCAAAGCTGTAAACTGTCACCCTGCTTACTTAAATTATATGCAGAGTAAATCGTGTGAAATTCCAGGCTAGATGAAACATAAAATAGAATCAAGGTTTCCAGGAGAAATATCAACAGCCTCAGATATGCAGATAATACAACTCTAATGGCAAAAAGTGAAGAGGAACTAAAGAGCCTCTCAATGACAGTGAAAGGGGAGACTGAAAAAGCAGGCTTGAAACTCAATATTCAAAAACCGAAGATCATGGCATCTGGCCACACTATGGCCAATAGAAAGGGGAAAGAGTGGAAGCAGTGGCAGATTTTATTTTCTTGGACTTCAAAATCACTGCAGATGGTGGCTGCAGCCGTGAAATTAAAAGATGCTTGCTCCTTGGAAGAAAAGTTATGACAAACCTAGACAGCATATTATAAAGCAGAGAGATCACTTTGCTGACAAAGGTCCATAAAGTCAAATCTATGGTTCTTCCAGTAGTCATGCATAAATATGAGAGTTGGACCATAAAGAAATCTGAATGCTGAAGAATTGATGCTTTGGAATTATGGTGCTGGAGAAGACTCTTGAGCGTCCCTTGGACTGCAAGATCAAAACAGTCAACCCTAAAGGATATCGATCCTGAATATTCATTGGAAACACTGATGCTGAAGCTGAAGCTCCAATCCTTTGGCCACCAGATGTGAAGAGCCAACTCACTGGAAAAGACCCTGATTCTGTAAATGCATGAAGAAAGGGGATGACAAAAGATGAGATAGTTACATAGCATCACTCATTCAAAGGACAGGAATTTAAGGAAACTCTGGGATTCAGTGGAGGATAGAGGAGCCTGGGGTGGCCATAGAGGAGTCCATGAGGTTGCAAACATTCAGTGTGACTTAGTGACTGAATAACAAGAATAATGAGACTGAGCATGGGTGTAGACTTTCTATTTTGTATGGTCCTCACAGAAAGTTTACAAGTCTTTATGAACTGATGGCACTTGAGTCTATCTTGAAATTTCACATCAGCATCATTCACTTTTTAAAAACAATCTTGGAACATCTTAATCCATCCAAGGTATGGCTCAGTTCAGTTCAGTTCAGTTCAGTCACTCAGTGGTGTCCGACTCTTTGCGACCCCATAAATCGCGGCACGCCAGGCCTCCCTGTCCATCATCAACTCCCAGAGTTTATGCATACTCATGTCCATTGAGTCGGTGATGCCATCCAGCCATCTCATCCTCTGTCGTCCCCTTCTCCTCCTGCCCCCAATCCCTCCCAGCATCAGGGTCTTTTCCAATGAGTCAGTTCTTCACATGAGGTGGCCAAAGCATTGGAGTTTCAGCTTCAGCATCAGTCCTTCCTATGAACATTCAGGGCTGATCTCCTTTAGGATGGACTGGTTGGGTCTTCTTGCAGCCCAAGGGACTCTCAAGAGTCTTCTCCAACACCACAGTTCAAAAGCATCAATTCTTTGGCACTCAGCTTTCTTCGCAGTCCAACTCTCACATCCATACATGACCACTGGAAAAACCATAGCCTTGACTAGATGGACCTTTGTTGGCAAAGTAATGTCTCTGCTTTTTAATATGCTATCTAGGTTGGTCATAACTTTCCTTCCAAGGAGTAAGCATCTATTAATTTCATGGCTGCAAGGTATGGTGGAAGAATTTAAATCTAAGGAAACTATGCCGATTTAAATGCTAAAAAACAGACTTCCATTAAAAGCAATGGGGTTGCTGGCTAAGATATCTATTCTTAAGTTCTTAATGAGGGTTCTAACCAACACTCCTAATTTTAAATGGCCTAAGAGGTACATATTTGATTAAAATTAGAATATATCCATATATGATCATAATCTTGCTTCTTGCTGTTTAGAACACTTGTTGGGGACTACACACTTGATGGGTGTGTCAGTGGATAAGAATCAGCCTGCTAGTGAAGGACACTTGTGTTGGATCCCTGGTCCAGGAAGATCCCACCCACCATGGGGCAACTAACCCTATGTCCACAACTACTAAGCTGGCTTTCTAGAGCCTGCAAGCTGAAATTACTGACCCTATGCACCCTAGAGTCTGTGCTTCACAACAGAGAAGACAGTGAGAATCCTGTGCACCGCATCTAGAGAGTAGCCCCCTGTTACCACGGGTAGACAAAGTCCACGGACAGTGACAAAGATTCAAAGCAGATCCCAGAATAAATTTAAAAAAAAAATCTGTTGGGTTCATTAAGACGCAGGTTCTAGAAAGCATCTTAGTAAGACAGCAAGGAGTGCCTGATTAGCTCTAAGAAAAGGTGGGAATGAGGGAATGTCTTCACACTTCCCTTGTTGGCATAACCACGGTGTATCCACGCAGTGAGACACATATCAATACAGCATGAACTGTTCTTTGTGCCCTCAGTCTTGTCACAATACATCTAACCGACGAGACATTTAAGGTAGGGTTCTAGGTATGTATCTTTTCTCTCTCTCACAGATGCGGGTCAAAATGAAGTTCAAATTCTTCATGTGTCTCAGAACAGTATCATAGGACATATTAAAAATGTGGATGAAGACGGAAAGGAGACTGGCTTGGTTGGAATAATTGGTATGTATGGCATCCTAACTTGGAGAAGGGAATGGCTACCCACTCCAGGATTCTTGCCTGGAGAATCCCGTGGACGGAGGAGCCTGGCAGTCTACAGTTCATGGGGTTGCAAGAGCGGGACATGACCAAGATATTTACACACACACACATATGGCATCCTAAAATTCCCATTGTTGTGGTCATGCAACACATGCACTGTCAGTACTTTCATTGAGAAAATCAGGAGTTTTTGACAATATTCACTATTCAGTGTACAAAGTCTGCATATTTATGTTCACTGAGTTAAGGATACTGGTAGGTAATCTACCAAGAAACAGGGGCTGAAAACAATTTTTGAACATTTGAAAATGATCTCTACCTGTTCAAATTTAAAAAACTAATTTTATAGAGGATTTTTTTTTTTTTTTTACCATGTTAGCTAATCAATCTCATGCCATGGCTATAATGAGGCTGACCTTAATTACTTCATTTTATATCAGTTTTCCCATGCATTCTAACCCATCGAACAGAAACTAGTAAAACAAATCTTTTTATCACAAAGCACTGTTTTCTTATCAACAGTGACATGACCACAAATGACCACACAGAAGCGCTGAGGTGTGTGTACCATTGCAAGAGTAGATGTCTATTTCAGAAAAGGTATTGGGTAGAATGGTGGATTAAATAGTAAATTGTCTCCCATGTGGTATATGATGGGGTTAATGTGTCTCTGGAAGGGGAGAACCCTGTTTCCTATTAATCTGGGTCCAGAACAAAACATAAGTGTCACATACAGGTTCTAAGAAGTTAATGAAGAAGCAAGTCAGTTGCCTAGAGGGATGGGTTGAGTCCCAAATTCATGGAGTTCCTGCAAGTCTTTGGGGTCCTGCTGCTGATGCTGGCAGGGTTAGAGTTAGTCAGAGTTGGATGGAAATTAATTCTTACAACAGCAGACATCTGCATCCTGGGACATGGAAATTGTTTGAGGTTCTCTTAAATCATACAAGTGAAGATCTGATTGGCACGTTCAATTTCTTGTTGTGTATATTCAAACATTTCTGTGTGTTCTGAGCAACAACACTGTCCTTTTTGCACGGTGGTTTTCAGGCACAGATGATAAGGTTTCAGACAGTGACTTTGAGAGATTCAAAGAGGAGACAAGACAGAAAGGGATTCCAGAAGAAAATATCGTGAATTTCATCGATAATGGTAATGAAATTATGTTTTTTCCTGACTATATCATTCAACTGGTATGTAAATATAGGGAAACAAATCAACTTATTTAAAATTTCTTCTTCCGTAATTACTCTCATAAAATTACACACATACACAAAAAGAAACAAAACCTTGGAAATACTGGGGAATGGTAGTAATCAGTGACTCTTTTATTTCTCCCATTTTGTTTTTCCACAGATGACTGTCCAGAGGAGTGAATAAAAGTGACCTGGACAATTTTGTAAGTAAACATGGTCCTTTATTAATGCTGCCCACTCCCCTCCCCCAGTTAAATCAATAAGGACACATCATTATTTCATGCCTTATGCCTACTAAATCACTTCAGTTGTGTCTGACTCTTTGGGACCTCATGGACTGTAGCCCACAAGGCACCTCAGTCCATGGGATTCTCCAGGCAAGGATTCTGGAGTGGGTTGCCATTTTCTTCTCCAGGGGATCTTCCCGAGCCAGGTATCAAACTCATGTCTCTTACAACTCCTGCATGGGCATGCGGTTCTTAGCCACTAGCTCATATTTCATACATGTCAAGGTTTACAGGTGACAATTTTTTGTTCCAATAACACATTCTATCATTAGAGAACTTTGTTTGTTATATAAGGTAATTTCTCTTTGAGGCATACTATTTCAAACTGGTTGGTAGACTCATGCTGAGCAGTTTTGGTGAGAAAGCCTTAATCTGCAGGAATCTTGCAGACCAGAGTCGTCAGAGAGAAGCTGGAATCCCCACAAGTTGCTGCAAACTAATTACTGTTCCCATCAGTACTGACCTCACAGTTGTCTACAAACATCCTCCTCCAAAAGAACCAGGATTTAAGAGAGCTCACCTTTCCTTTAAGACTAGGGATTGATCTCACATGATTTTGGCAGAACCAGTAAAGGTATTCCAACCAAATTGTCTTAAATATGCATTTGAATTATATTACCCTTCAGAAGGTAATTCCTGTTTGTGATATCTTTAAGCCTTCTACAGTACGACAGACTCAGAATGACCCTGATCTAGGCTAAAGCGTGGCTTTGGTTTTCTGTTGAGGAAAAAATGAAAGAAAAAAGGCAAGGAAAAACACCAGCTTGCAGGCAAATATGATAAAAAGATATGCTGCAAATATCCAATGGATTATTACCCAGCCATAAAATAAGAATGAAAGCGTGTGATCTTCAGCAAAATGAAAGGACCTACAGATTGTCATACTGAGTGAAGTAAGTCAGAAAGAGAAAGGCACATGTATTACATAACACTTATATATGGAATCTAAAATTAGACCTGGAGGAACTTATTTACAAAAGAGAAGCAGACTCACAGACATAGAGAAGAGACTTGCGGTTGCAAAGGAGAAGGAAGTTGGGGAAGAGAAGGATTAGGCTTTTGAGATTAGCAGCTGCAAACTATAATACACAGGATGGATAGACAAAAAACGATCATCCTGTAGTGCCCAGGGAGCTATATATGCAATATTCTGCAAAAATCTAAATGGGGTAAGAACCTGAAAAAATAATAGACCTTCACAGCTATATGTATAAACAAATCACTTTCTGTACACTTGAAACTAACACAACATTGTTAATCAACTCTATTTCAAAATGAAATTAAAATTAAACAATTAATTCTTGAAGACCCCAAAGACAAAACATTTGGAATTAGGAGAAGAGTGTAATTCAGAGACTTTAAGCTTTAAAACAGAGACTTAAACCATCTTTAGATGAACAATTCCCATGAACATGCATTCTGAAACCATTACTCCTAGAATTGATCCCTGGTGGGAAAGGTTTCCCTATATATACATCCTGGGGAAAATTCCACATGGATCTCCCACACATTACAGAAATGTGGAGTGTTGAGGTCCACCAGGATTCTGACATTGGATCATCTACCAGCTTCTGTACCCTAGACATCCTACTGCCTGAGGCTCACCCCTGTCAACTGTCACACACTCAACTCTACTAAACCCTGGGTTCTGTTTTATTCACCTACAGAAAGAGTCACTGATACCAGACACGTCTCCATGGAGTCAAGATCAACAACATGAAGACAACTTTCCTGGTTCCTGATTAACGTGATCCGTCTCCCTTCACATGCACACTCCCTTTTCTGTCTCATCTCTCCTGGTCACTAATCACATCCTATTTGGTACTGTTTGATTTCTGAGGGCTTAAATACATTGGTTTAACATCTGCTCTGCAAATCTGTGTCTGTGCAAAAGTTACTTGATTTCGAACACACAATTTCCCACTTTAAATATCCAGGAAACTGTGCCTTTAATAAAGCAGGTGTTCATCAGAGGCCATTCTGATGAGGATTAGATAGAGATGCCCTCAGGTGCCCAGGAGAGAGGGAGAAAAAAGGGCTAAACCAACACTGGACAGGAGATAGGGGACAGGATCTTCTTATTGTAGGGGAGGGGACAGTCTGGCCAAGAAAAAGTCCCTAGAAAACACCTTATTCATTACAGGGAAATGAACTTGTGTTGGGCTCGCTGAACTTCATAGAGAGAAAGTGTGAGATGCCATGAGCTGTGACTGAGGGTACACATGTGTTCTGATAGCATCAACACTTCTGATTGACCTGAAGGATTGGTATTTCTTCATGACTGGAGGAGAAGGAATCAAAGATGGGGCCGCAGCTGACATTTGGGAACACAGTGAGGCAGCTGTTAACTGAACCACAGTTCACAAGACCTAAATTTGGTCTTCTAGCCTCTTATGCTTCAAAGAGCAGTGGACACTAGCATTTCCAAGGACTGGACATTCCTGCTGTCGTGGGCAGAGCACACTTACCGCCTCCCCATGGTGTCTGAGGTGTTCATAATTGAAAAGATCTGACACTCTCAAGATATAGGATTTATGGGGCTTCCCTGGTGGTCCAGTGGTTAAGAATCCTTCTGCCAATACAGGGGACACATGTTCGATTCCTGGTCCAGGAAGATTCCACGAGCCACCCAGCACCTCAGCTGGTGCAATACAACAATTGAGCCCATGCTCCGGAGCCTGTGCTCCACAACAAGAGAAGCCACTGCAATAAGAAGCCCCTGTACCACAACTAGAGAGTAGCCCCCACTAGCCACAACTAGAGAAAGCATATGTGCAACAAAGAAGACCCAGCGCAGCCAAAGATAAACAAACAGAAAAAAAAAAAAGATAGAGAACTTAATCAAGGGTTGTGCAAATATTTAGAGATCTGGCCCAAGTAATAGGAAAATAAAACTAGACCTAAGTATAGTAACAGAATAAACATCTTAGTTCCTACACACAGACATGGCCTCCAAATAGGCTACAGCTGGCCAATGTCAAAGGCACCAGTAGTGAATGTTTTCATGGCTTAGTTGGGAGTAATGGAGGTCAAGGATGAGGTTTACATTCTCCCACTTGTATAGCAGAGTGTATGCACTCGGAGTTCAGACTCTGGTCTTCACGTACATCTGAAAATGCTAGACTGGATGAGTGGATACACAGAGGCCACTGAACACAGAATGAGGGGGTGAATCTTTTAGGGATGCGAAAGGCAAGACCCGGCACAAAGAAGTCAAAAATAGTAAAATATCATATACATGCATGTGTATATATGTGTGTATATAATTATATACATGATCATCCTTGGAAATGCTAGTGTCCACTGTTCTTTGCAGTATAAGAGTCTAGAAGACCATCTTTAGGCCCTGCGAACTGTGTGGTTCAGTTACAGCTGCCTCATTGTGCTCCCAAGTGTCAACTGTGTCCCCATCTTTGATTCCTTCTCTTCCAGTCATGAAGAAATACCAGTCCTTCAGGTCAATCAGAAGTGTTGGTGCTATGAGAATACATAGACATATATACACATAATATATACACATATAGAGATACATGTATGTTCCTGTGTATATTTGTGATACCAGTATTATTAAGTATAAACCAAATTGTCACCAGAAATCAAACAGAAAAAAAGCATGAAGAATTTATATACAGATCTATCTTCCTGGAATTAATACTGCTGATGAAATGTACACATTACTTGAAAGATGAGGAACTAAAATTGACATGTGATGAAACGGAAAATGTCTACCATCCTTTATCTATTAAAGACATTGAATACAATGTTTCATAAAGATTCAGGTCAAGAAGATTTAACTGAAGATTTTCCAAGAAATAAAAAGAAATGTCACTAAAGCTAGAAAAAATATACATGATCATATGAGCTCATATTGAGGTATTCTCCATCCTAATTTGCTCCTAAATTCCCTAGACAAAATTAGGTATTTCTGAAAGATTTGTTTAAACGCTGTATAAATACTCATACTTTTTCATTAATGCACGAACATACTAACATATGGGAGAGCAGCCTTTGTGCTACACACACATGAGAACTAAAACATAAAGGGAATCATATTTCTGTGTCTGCTTATTCCAAGGACTAGTATTTCTAAAGATTGTGTTGATTTAAAGAGATCTAATTCATGAATCCATTTCTTATATTCCCCCCTATGAATTTGTTGTAGCTACTAGACTGTTAAAATTATCTCTATTTCAACACTGCAATCAACAAATCAGTTAACGGTCTTTTGAGTATCAACTGTTTTATAATATATTTTCATGGAATGATTATCAAATTGACTGAACTTCTAGAGACTTTCCTGGTGGTCTGGTGGGTAAGACTTTACCTTCCAATGCACAGGATGGGAGTTTGATACCTGGTCAGGGAGCTATGATACCATATGCCAATTCCTATTTAATTGATAATAGACTTTTTGATCCAGGACAAATGTCCAGAGGCTGGCTGATGGAAATACCCACAAAATAATTAACTATCCATTATTTAAAAACAAACAGGCATGCTGAAACGAAATCAAACAGGCTTCAAATGATAAACAGCAAGAGAGGAATATAAAACCAAAGGTACACAGTGGCAAGACAGAATAGAAACTTTCACCGGTCCTCTCTGAGAGCGGTGGGAAATTTAGTCTTGTCAACGCCTACCTACAAGCCCAAAAGTTGCCACGAGCATTAGAAAGGTCATGGAGTATGCCACTTACTTTTGTTTTAACATTGCTCTTCCCCTCTCCACCTGGAGAGCTTCATGAGGCTGTCAAAGGACAAGCAACGGCTCTAGAGCAGCTTCAAGGGTGCGGATTTCTAGCAGGAAAACTCAAGATAAAGCATAGTTGTTACCTCCTCTAATCACATTAAGTCTGTTTATCCATTCTTAACTTGGGCTGTGTGCACCGCAAAGTGTTTCCCTGACATTTGATTGAAAAAATGATCAATCTTTCCTAACAGACTAATGGGGCAGACTACCGTGGCACCCTTGGAATAAATCTAAATTGTACAACCTAATTGTAACTATTTAGAGGAGTCTCTGGTCTGTGTTATCTGCTTCTCCATATGGACTCACTAAGAACAGTGTGCTTGTCCTCCTTCCACCTTTTTACAGTCCTGTCTGTCATACTGAACCTTGATGGCTGTTGTTCTGTGATGTCACAGTTCTCAGGACAAACAGTCACAGAGTCAGGGTGCTGAGTGACTTCTAGACACACATGGGCCAGTGTCCTCTGACCTTCTAGAGCCTTATTCCTTGTCCACGGGACAATGCTGATCAGGACCCCTTCTTCTGAAGCCATACTACTCCCATACATGTGACTAACGTTCTTTGCACATGGCTCTGGATTCTAGTCCTTAACAGGTTCTTTGATCTTTGTTATCACCAATAAATGCCACTGTTATACACATGGTTGATAAAGTTTGTCAGTCAAAATCCAAAATTCCCATGAAGCACCATGACTTAATCACTCACCACTCTAGCACTGGGGACTCAGCAACACCAAAGTCCAGGACCATGATGGAGTGGAAGTCACTCATCAAGGAATGAAGACTGAGTATAAAAAGAATAAGAGATGATGAAGTGGGAAGGAGTTAGGGAGTGTGGGCCTGTGACGCTGAAGGCAGGACCATGTCCTGTAGAAATCTACAGGTTCCTACAATGACTGAGGCTTCATTCTAGGTCAGAGCAGCAGGTTAATTCAGGCGATCCAGGATTTCTCAGCCTCCCTGCGATGGGCATGACTGGATAATTATCTTTGAGGTGTTGTCCTTGCACACTGTAGGCTGTTTGACCACCTGCTTCATCTCCAATGACCAGTTGGAAGGTGTTGCCACCTACCCCTCCCATGGAGAAAACAAGAAACATCACCATATATGACAAGCGTCTCTCCTGGGAGGCACAGTGCACCTAGTTGAGAAGTCATACCATTCCAGCAGTCTTAGAATGGCTCGCCAGGTCTGGTCAAATCGAAGCTGCTGGTTAAGGACAGAGAAATCTACATGGGCAGTAAGTACCACAGGGAACTCTTAAAACAGGACAAGCTTTGAGGAGACCTCCCTGCTGAAAATTGGGACCTAGAACCAGAAGCAATGACATCCTGGTTGTGTTTGTTAAAAATGCAGGTTCTAGGCTCAAAATCAAACATGCTCCATTAGAACTAGTGGCACCCATCATCCTGTCTGGGGGTCTTTGAGCATCTTCCCCTTCGAGAGCTACTGTATAGAGAACATCATCAAGGTCAGGTCTCAAAAAATGTGCTTGTGACACTTCCCTGGTGGTCCAGTGGTTAAGAATCTGTCTAAGAATATTGGGGATGTGAGGTCAATTCCTGGTTGGGGATTTGTTCCTCACCACTTCTTCTGGTTCTATAAAAGAACCTGGCACCCACCCACAGTGCAACACGATGGTTACTTTGAGATATTAGTCTGTCATCTACTTTGTCAGCCCGCTTTCTGAATAGAGTCACATTCCTTGTCTCAACAACTCATTTCTTGGACTCATTGGCCTGTAATGCAGAGAGCAGGGCAAGCTTGGACTCAATAACAAATTGGAGAAGCCAGTGCAAGAGCCTTGCTTCTTGTGACTAGCCAGCCCCAGTCAGGGAATATGGGGGGAAGGCCCCAGTAACCACAGAGACCATGCCTTGAGGATCTTTTCTTCAAGATTCCCTGAGAAAGCACCAGCTATGCCATCAAGTGGCAGTTGAAGCAAGGAACTAAGGAACTTCTTAGTCTGTGGACCCATTTTGTATTGTAAGTCTACCCAATTTGATAGCCAGTTCAGCAGGTCTATTTGTTTGTGGTTTTGTGTGCTTTTTTTTTAATATGTTATGAACCAACGGCTCAGTTTTGGAGGGTAAGCTGCTTTGCTATACACACCGGGAACATATTCCCCACTCAGTTTGGACTTTTTCTTTACAAGATAAGCCAGTTTGGTTGGGGTACCCTGTTGCATACGGGAAGTTCTGTTGTGCTCTACCTTGAGCCAGTTCACTAGAGAACTAGTTCTTGTGGGGCAAACATACCCAAATTGGAATGAGTTCGTTTGTTTTTTTATTGTTGTTCAGTTGTTAAGTCATGTCCGATTCTCTGTGACTCCATGAACTGCATGCAGAACACCAGGCTTCCCTGTTCTTCACTGTCTTCCTGAGTTTGCTCAAACTCATGTCTGGTGTGTCAGAGATGCCCTTCAACCATCATCTCATCCTCTGTCACCCCTTCTCCTCTTGACCTCAATCTTTCCCACCTATCAGAGTCTTTTCCAATGAGTCAGCTCTTGCATCAGGGGGCCAAAGTATTGGAGCTTCAGCTTCAGCATTAGTCCTTCCAATGACTATTCAGGGTTGATTTCCTTTAGGACTGACTGGTTTGATCTGCTTGCTGTCCAAGGGGTCCTCAAAATTCTTCTCCAGCACCACAGTTTGAAGGCATCAATTCTTTGGCACTCAGCCTTCTTTATGCCCCAACTCTCACATTGGTACATGACTTGCGGAAAAACCACAGCTTTGACTATATGGACCTCAGTCAGCAAAGTGATGTCTCTGCTTTTTAATATGCTGTCCAGGTTTGTCATAGCTTTTCTTCCAAGAAGCAAGCATCTTTTAATTTTATGGTTGCAATCACCTTCCACAGTGATTTGGAAGCCCCAGAAAATAAAATCTGTCATTGTTTCCACTTTTCCCCATTTTTTATTTGCCATGAATTGATTTTTTTTTTTTTTAATTTGGGGATCCAAAATCACTACCGATGGTGACTGCAGCTATGAAATTAAAAGATGTGCTTACTCCTTGGAAGAAAAGTTATGACCAACATAGACAACATATTAAAAAGCAGAGACATTACTTTGCCAACAAATGTCCATCTAGTCAAAGTTATTGTTTAACCAGTGGTCATTTATGGATGTGAGAATTGGAATATAAAGAAAGCTGAGCACTGTAGAATTGATGCTTTTGAACTGTGATGTTGGAGAAGACTCTTGAAAGTCCCTTGGATTGCAAGGAGATCCAACCAGTCCATCCTAAAGGAAATCAGTCCTGAATATTCAGTGGAAGGACTGATGCTGAAGCTGAAACTCCAATGCTTTGGCCACCTGGTCTGAAGAGCTGACTCATTTGAAAAGACCCTGATGCTGGGCAAGATTGAAGGCATGAGGAGAAGGGGATGACAGAGGATGAGATGGTTGGATGTCATCACGGACTCAATGGACATGAGTTTGAGTAAACTCTGGGAGTTGGTGATGGTTAGGGAGGCCTGGCATGCTGCAGTCCATGGGGTCGCAAAGGACAGGACTGAGTGACTGAATTGAATTGAACTGAACTGATGAAGTGATGGGACCACTTGTGATGATCTTTGTTTTTTGAATGGCAAGTTTTAAGTCAGCTTTTTCATGCTCCTCTTTCACCTTCATCAAGAGGCACTTTAGTTCCTCTTCACTTTCTGCCATTAAAGTGGTATCATCTGCATATCTGAGGCTGCTGATATTTCTCCTGGCAATCTTGATTCACATCTGAGGTTGTTGATATTTCTCCTGGAAATGTTGATTCCAGCCTGTGAGTCATTCAGCCTCACATCTTGCATGATGTATTCTGCATATAAGTTAAATAAGCAGGGTGACAATATACAGTCTTGATGTACTCCTTTCCTTATTTGGAACCAGTCCATTGTTCCATGTCTTATTCTAAGTGTTGCTTCTTGACCTGCACACAGGTTTTGCAAGAGGCAGATAAGGTTTTCTGGTATTCCGACCTCTTTAAGCATTTTCCACAGTTTGTTGCAGTTGACAGAGTCAAAGGCTTTGGCATAGTCAATAAAGCAGAAGTAGATTTTTTCTGGAATTCCCTTGCTTTGTCTATGATCCATCAGATGTTGCCAATTTGATCTCTGGTTCCTCTGCCTTTTCTAAAACTAGCTTATATGTCTGGAAGTTCTTGGTTCACATACTGCTAAAGCTTAGCTTGAAGGATTTTGAGGATATTCTTGCTAGCATGCGAAATGAGTGCATTGTACAGTAACTTGAACATTTTTGGCACTGTTTTTCTTCAGCAGTGATATTTTCCAGTCCTGTGGCCACTGATGAGCTTTCCAAATTTGCTAGCATATTGAGTGCAGTATTTTAACAGCATCATCTTTTAGGATTTGAACTAACTCAGCTGGAATTCCATCATCCCCATTAGCTTTGTTTGTAGTTATACTTCCTAAGACTCACTTGACTTTGTACTCCAGGTGTCTGGCTTTAGTTGAGTGACCATGTCATAGTAAGTTATCTGGGTTATTATCATCTTTTTTGAATCTTCTTTGCATGCTTGCCACCTCTTCTTCATATCCTATGCTTCTTGGTAGGACTTTGCCATTTCTTTCTTTTTTTGTGCCCATCTTTGCATGAAATATTCCCTTGGTATCTCTAACCTTTCTGAAGAGATCTCTAGTCTTTGCCACTCTATTGTTTTCCTCTGTTTCTTTGCAGTGTTTATGTAAGAAGGCTTTCTTATATATCCTTGCTATTCTCTGGAAATCTGCATTCAGTTGGGTATATCTTTACCTTTCTCCTTTGCCTTTTGCTTCTTTCCTTTTCTCAGCTATTTGTAAGACCTTCTCAGACAACCACTTTCTTACTTGCATTCCTTCTTCATGGAGGTGGTTTTGTTCACCACCTCCTGTATGATGTTATGAACCACCATCCAGAGTTTTTCAGGAGCTCTGCCTACCAGATCTAATCCCTTGAATTTGTTTGTCACCTCCACTGTATAATCATTAAAGTGAAGTGAAAGTGAAAGTCGCTAAGTGGTATCCAACTCTTTGTGACCCCATGGACTATACAGAATTCTCCAGGCCAGAATACTAGAGTGGGTAGCCTGTGCCTTCTCTAGAGGCTCTTCCCAACCCAGGGATCAAAATCCAGTTTCCCACATTGCAGGTGGATTCTTTACCAGCTGAGCCACAAGGGAAGCCCCAAAATACTGGAGTGGGTAGCCTATCCATTCTCCAGTGGATCTTCCTGTCCCAGGAATCAAACTGGGGTCTCCTGTAATGCAGACAGATACTTTACAAACTGAGCTATCAGGAAAGCCCCGCATAACCATAAGGGGTTTGATTTAGGTCATACCTGAATGGTCTGGTGGATTTCCCTACTTTCTTCAATTTAAGTATGAATTTTGAAATAAGGAACTGATGATCTGAGCCACAGTCAGCACCAGATCCTTTGTTTGCTGACTGTACAGTGCTTCTCCATCATTAACTGCAAAGAACATAGCCAATCTGATTTTGGTACTGACCATCTAGTGACATCCATGTGTTGAGTCAGCTCTTCTGTTAAAAGAGGCTGTTTGCTATGAGTCTTTTGGCAAAACTCTGTTAGCCTTTGCCGGGCTTCATTTTGTACTCCAAGGGCAAACTTGTCTGCTACTCCAGATATCTCTTTACATCCTAATTTTGCATTCTAGTCACCTATAACAAAAAGGACATTTTTTTATGTTGTTAGTTCTAAAAGGTCTTGTAGATCATCATAGAATCATTCAACTTCAGCTTCTTTGGCATTCGTGGTTGGGGCATAGACTTGGATAGCTGTGATGTTGAATGATTTGTTTTGGAAACGAACAGAGATCATTCTGTCATTTTTGAGATTGCCCCTAGTACTGCATTTTGGACTTGTGGGCTGTGAGGGTCACTCCATATCTTCCAAGGGATTCCTGCCCACGGTAATAGATATAATGGTCATCTGAATTAAATTCACCCATTCCAGTCCATTCTAGTTCACTGATACCTAAAATGTCGATGTTCACTCTTGCCATCTCCTGTTTAATCACTTCCAATTTACCTCGATTCATGGACTTAACACTCCAGGTTTCAATACAGTATTGTTCTTTACCGATTTGGACTTTACTTTCAACACCAGACCCATACACAACTGAGCAATATTTCTGCTTTAGCCCAGCCTCTTCATACCTTATGGAGCTGTTTCTCCACTCTTCCCTAGCAACATATTGGACACCTACTAACCTGGTGGGCTCATCTTCCAGTGTCATATATTTTTGCCTTTTCATACTGTTCATGGGGTTCTCAAGGCCTGAATACTGAAGTGGTTTGCCATTCCCTCCTCGAGTTAACCATGTTTTATCAGGCACTGACTATAAGACACATGCTCTTCGCCACTCTACATAGGCAGCCGACATGCTACACACCCTGGATGTCCCACTGCTGGTCTTCATTGAGCATGGAGAGCTTCACCAGCCACTGAGTGTCAATCAACATGCTGCCTGGGGGCTGGAATCACCAGGAAGGGGGTGTGAGAAAGTCTGGAGCCACGGTTGTAGGACGCCCTGGAATGGAGAGCTCCCTGGCCTCACTGCCGCCGCTAGCCATCTTGAGACCAATCTGTCACCCGGGAGTGGAGGGCTCCCCTCCTCATTTGTTTTGATAGGGCAAAATTTATTTACCTCATTTGAGAACTGGTTCAATTGGAACTGGTTCATTAGGGAACTAGTTCTGGTGGAGGTGGGTAGCCTAGTTGGAATTAGTTCATGTTTTGTAGGGTAAATTTATTTACATAATTTATGAAGTGGTTTGGCAACCCACTCCAGGATTCTTGGTTGGAGAATCCCACGGACAGGAGAGATGGGTGGACTACAGACCATGGGGTCGCAGAGAGTGGTACACGACTGAGTAACTAACACTTCACTTTGTTAGAAGGGCCTCCCTGGCGTCTTAGACTGTAAAGAATCTGCCTGCAAAGCAGAAGACCCAGGTTCGATCCCTGGTTTGGGAAGATCTCCTGGAGAAGGGAATGGCAACCCACTCCAGTATTCTTGCCTGGAGTATCCCACGGGCAGGGGAGCCTGGTGGGCTGCAGTCCACAGGGTCACAAAGAGTCAGACTCAACTGACTGACTGACACAACACACGCTCCTCTGTGCATTGATGTTGGAATTCGCTTGTGCCTTCTTTGATGGAGTTTGCCTACATTCTGTTGTGTCTTGGCGTTATCAACTTATAAAAATGGGAGACATTAAATTTATTCCAAAGGAAAGTTCTTTGGGACGTACATAACATAGGTTAAGACCAAAAGAACAATAGCCCCTGAATACTCACATTTAGACAATCCGACAGTTTGAAGCACTTTTCAAAGAAGAGTAACACCCTGGTAATAAATGAAGAGGCCCAGGGACTCCCACATACTCACACGGAATCCAGGTTACTGATTCTAATTTCCCTAGAGGACCCCCAGGTAACTTTGACAGTGGGGAGCTTCAGCTCCAGTTTGGGGAGTACCCCCTGCGAGGGAAAACACCAACCTTTTGGACAAAGATCAAGGTCTTTCCGGGCTGGGAAATCATGTTTCTGTTACTTTCCAGCTGCCTAGGTTTGGGTTTATTCTGGCTACATTGGTAACACACAGGCATCTGGTACTAACTGCTCTAGCTAAAATGATAAGTACTTATTTGAAGGTCCCCCTGCCCACACTCTTGCATTTCTCTCTCCTTGAATACTCGGCAAACAGGCTATTGACTATGGAAGCAACTGAGGAAATCTGGCCAGGGTTACTCTCTCGTGTGTTCCGAGCCACATAGCCCACTGTGCCCCAGTAGGAGCTGCCACCCAACAAGTGAGGGCCCTCATTTCCTCTTCCTCCCTGGAGCCCAGAAACAGGTCAACTAGTATCCTGCCAGCGTGAGTCAGCACTTAAAAGCCATTAGGCCATCTGCCACTTGAGGGTTCCTGTGACTTCATAAGGAGTAAGGGAACAGGTCAGATTCTCAGTGTTGCCCCCAGCAAGACAACTTCAAGGTAAATTTGGTAAACGTTGGTTCAAGAAAACACTGAGTCACTTCCTCCTGGCTGCTTCCCTCATGGCAGAAAGAGGCAGATTCCTAGGTCTCTCTTTCCTGTTACCTTCACCTCTTCCCTCTTTGTTCCAGACTGACTTACAGGAGCCAAGGTGTTGCCTCTGAGCCTTCCCAAGAGTTCTTCTCTCCTAAGCTAAATGAGGAAAAGTAAAACTTTCCAACACAGGTAAATGGATATGTCAAGTCCTTCAGTTTCACTGAAGTGGCCACCAAATTTTTTCAAAAAGAAAAACAAGCCTATCCTTGTTTTACAACCAGTCTTTATTGCACCACCAGAGTGGCTCCAAAAATCCTTTACCACTCCAAAACCCTTCCCCGCTTATTTTGAGATGCTTGTGAAGATTAAACAAAGGAGGGAAAAGTCATTCTAGGCAGAACACGCTTGTATTTTTGAGATGAAAATGTCCTATTGGTCTCTCAGCAACACTCATCAGTGATGCCTTTTTTACATGGGAATTTTAGAGAGTGTAACGTAATTTAGAAGTTGGCTTGTCAAAGGTAATTAGAAACTTCTTTTTCTGCAAATATCCGGCTGTCTCCTCAAGTGAGCTTGACTTGTTCCACCTGTCAGAAACCCAATTTTAATCCAACCTCTTTTGAGAACTGACGGGTTTTACAATGCCTTACCTGACTTAGGACTGAAATCTTGAAATGAGAATTCAGATCTCTCTTTGTATGGATCTTTGTCTTTGGATTACAATGCCATGGTTGATTTGTAAAAGAATTCTATCTAATTGGCTTAAAAAGGAATAAGTGCTTATAAACTTATAAACCCAACAATTCTAAATACAAGAGAAATAAAGCTAAATGAATTTCATGTTCCTGTGAACTGGGAAATAGTATTAAACTAATATCTGGTGTTAATGTTTAAGTTTGTTGATCTAAGGAATATACACATGTCTTAGGTCACAACATAAAGCATAATAATTAGGCATAATACTTGCCTTGTGCATAAGTTTAACATAAGCTAAATAGGATCTACTATATCTGTCACAAATTTGTTAGCAAGGAAAGTAACTCAGTGTGAAAAAACCTCTAAGGAAAGAGTGGGAATGAGATATGAGTTTTCAGTGAACTTTTAGAAACAATTAAGTGTTTTAGGATCTCTCCAAATATTCTACAACTTGAAAGTTAAAACTGTGATAAAATAAGTTGTGATTAAAGGTTTGTAGAAAATGATCCCCAAAAATGTTTTGTACATGATCAGTCAGTACTAAGTTTAAAAGAACTGTAATTGAGTAAATGAACCTTTAACTAAACTAAGTCAAAATGTAAATTTAACTTTCCTCTGTTTTTAAAAAACTCAGGCTTTCAAAAGGTGTATTTTCCCTTTGATAAGGTATTTTAAGTTTGTTTTTTCCCCTCTTTAATTGATCTGTATTTGCCTTTGAAATGTTTTATTGTCATTTTGGCTAAGTAAATGACTATTTTCCCAGTGACCTGGGAATCTATTTTGTTTTAAAACACTGCATTTTTTCTGAATGCCCTTTTAATAAAACTTCTTAAATCAAATTACCTCTAGCTGACTTTGGGATGTGAAAGGGTCCCTAAAACAAACCCCCCAAAAAGACATTAAGCTAATTAGCTTCACGTGGCATGGTGAATTATATGGGAGGAGTTGCCAGAGGAGAAATAAATCTTTAGTTATATTCTAAATGATACAGATATTCTAAATATTACATGGAGTTCCTAAAAACATTATATGTCCTGGTAGCAAAGAGGAAAAGTTAAAATTTTACATGACCTCCTTCTCCTTCTGCCTCTGTGACTCAGCTTGCCCCTTGCAAAGTCTAGATCACATAGGTCATGTAGTCTCAGAAAGCGGGCACTCGCAATACTAGGAACCGGAGTTTGTCTCAGGCACCCTTGTCCTGCTCTTTGCAATCTCCCAGCCCCTGCAAACCTGCTTAATCATGCCTGTCTGGGTCAGACATCCCCCTCCCCATCTTGACTGCTGTTCCCATGTATGCAAAACCCCTTAGTTTAATTAACAGCTAGCGTTGCCCACTACAGTCTGTCTGTAAAAACTCTATAACCTTTTTGTTCAGGGCTCAGAGCTTGGAGTGGTAACCCCTCTGGGCCCGCTCGTGTGATTAACCTGCGTTCTCCAACTCTCCGAGGGTGGTGCCTGGTTTCTCGAGTCTCGGTTTCTGCAACAGTAGAATATTAGTCATATTTCTAGTTACTATCTCAAAGTGTTGTATGTTACCTGCAGTAACCAGGTTCTTTGTCGACTGCATTGTAGTCAGATTTAAACTTGCCTTCTGAAGTCCTCTGTCATGAAAGACAGTTACCGTTTCACTCTGATACTTTTGAAAAAACGCCTCCTCTTCAAGAAGATTGATTTTAAAAGAAAAAAAGAAAAAAGAAAGAAAAAAAAAACCTTTGGATACACGCAAGTTGCTGACTTTCAGACCATAATGCTGAACTCAGTAAAAATAAATAAATAAATAATTCTAATGGGAAACCTGATGGCTTCATAAAGCTGCCAACATAAAGAATCAGTTGCATTGGACTGGATAACTAGCAAACATGGTTATAATTTTTTATGGCTTCTATCCAAAACATTTGCTGGTTTAAATGTGTTGGCCAGGTGTAAGAAAAAACACCTCAAATTAATATTGACTGATAGTAACTTGGTAAGTTATTCCTTCTGTGAGTTAAATGGAAGCATTTATCTTTTTCTTCCTACTTGCCTGATCCTGCCATTAACACACGCTTGTCTCAAAGATTAAGCCATGCATAAATGTGCATGGCCAGTACAAAGTAACTGCAGATAGCTCATTAAATTGGTTATCCCCCACCCCACCCCCCACCCTGTCACTTGACTACTGCAACTGGATTACAAGTAGTTACACTAATCATTGTTTACATTTGTTCTTTGTTTTCAAATGGTTCTTTGTGTCTCTCTGCTGCACTATGTCCTCGTCGGTGTCACTAGCTTCATTACTTATACCCGGTCTCATTTAAAGGACTCTTGCCTCTTATAGTACCTGAAGTGTAATCAGGCCTCCAACAACACCTCCATGGACAAACATCTTGAGAAAAATCACATGTATAACATAACATACTTGTGACATTGTGATTCTAACTAAGGAAAGATGCACAAAGGGAAAATGTCCCCTGGATTTTAGCTAGCTAGAATCCACAGAGAATTTTTAATTACTGGTGGGGCCTGGTCCAAAACTTAATACATGGAGTGGCACATCAAGAATGTTTGCCTAAACTGGATGGAAACTCCCAGTGCCATGGGACAAGAGTTGATCATGAAATGTCTCCCAAATATTGATCACATTCATGATCAAGAGGGGGAACCTGAAAATTGGAACCAACAATCACAGTCCTCCAACATGAGCTGGTCAGACGAGAAGAAGGAGAATACCTCCTATCTAGGAGCCATCAGACTACAACCACTCCCTATGATTAACCCTGAAGAAATGTTGAGAATATAGGATCCCATGTCCTCAGATAGCTGAAGTATATACCAAGGAAGTCATTTTAATGAGCCCTGACTCTTGTGTCTTCCCATGCATGGAAAAGTGCTCAGTTCCTTAACTTGAGTCATTGTCTCCTGGATTTCAAGTGCAGAATTTTGAATTTTACAGTAAGTGTACAGTAGACACTTTCCAAAGAGGAAAACAAGAAGCAAAATGTCAACACATGAAACACTGCCGTCAATGGTGAACACTCCCAGGATGATCCTTCTCATGAGGGAGAATGGTCATTGCCCTCTTTTTCCACAAGACTGTGGAATGGACTTTGACAGCGGGGAACTGTAGTGAGGAACCACAACTGACTCCATGTTGGAACTGGTTCTTTGACTTGCTTTTTGTTGCCATTGTTATTATAATCATACATAATGGCCTGCCTCAGAAGACCCTACCTTTCAGCCTGACTGTTAAAGTGCCTTTTCTCAGCTCACAGGGAGATAATCTGACCCTGCCCAGCTATGAAAAGAAGAAATTAACACAGACTTTCCAAAGGCTGGCCCATCCTGAGATGTTCTGCAAGGCTGAGAATCCTTTTTACTTTACTTCCTCACTGTCTCCAGCTCTCTATTTTGCCTTTTGACTATAGTTTCTCATAACTTCTCTCCCTCTGTCCCTACAAAAGAACCTGGCATCCAGACCCCAACAAGATGCTTACTCTGAGATATTAGTCTGCCATCTTCTCAGTGGAATGTCCAAAGAAAGTCGTATTCTTTGCTTCCTCACCTCCTTTCTCGTATTCACTGGTCTGTCAGTAGTACATCTAGAGTCCACACGCCATAACTAAAGGTCCCAGCTATGACAAAACAAAGATTTTGTGTTGTGCAACTAAGACCTGACACAGACAAATAAATAAATGCATAAATAAATAAATATAAAAATACATTTTTGGTAATAAAAGTTATATAAACAATTACTTTCTTTAAAATAGTGGGCTTGTGTTTTATTGTCTCAACTTTAGACTCTAACTGCATTGCAACCTTGGCCATGAATCATTGAGGGAAACTGAAATTTTGAGTGGCCAAGATCAATAGCTTCCTTGCAATGTTTAGTTAGGAGTTGCACAATCTAAGATGTAAAAGCAGTGGTTACAGAGAAAACAGACAAGTATGACAAAACTAATAAACTGGGTGAGAGAGGCTTGTCAGTTACAAAAATGTGAATAAATTTGAGAAGAAGACAACAGGAAGATGTACCAAGCAGGGCTTAGTGTTATTTGGAGGGAGTTACAACAGAAATGTTTTTGTAAGATGGTTCTGTTTTTATTTATTACTCTATTACTTACATTTTGACCAATATTAATGAGAATTGGGATTAAAGGCCATATAAGTCCTTTCAGTAAAAAGCAATAGGAATTTTTTTTTTGGCATCAATTTTGTTAAGGATGAAAACTTTTTTCTTTTCTATTCTATCTTTTAATTGATGGAGAATGCTTTACAATATTCTCTTGGTTTCTGCCATACAAAATGCAAATCAGCCACAATTATTCATTAATTGCCTCCCTTTTGAGCCCCCTGCCCTCATCCTATCTCACCCTTCCAGGTCATCACAGAGCACCTGGCTGGGCTCCCTGTGTTTCACCAAATTCTCAGCAGCTACCTATTATTTGCAGGGAGGGAACACAGATGCAGATATAGAGAACAGACTTGTGAACACAGTGAGGGAAGGAGAGTGCTAAGACTAATGGAAAACAACATGATTATTAGAACTGTTGCAACAATGTCTTAGAATAGCTAGTGTTTAATCTCCCCTTGATTGGTAGTTAGAAAGATCTTCCTAAGATGGGATGGTCCTAGGATACACTCCCAGGGGACACATGTTGGTAAGCATCCAAAACGAAAACTTGGGAATGCTGGAGGTACAAAAGTAGAGATGGAAGGGTGATGATAAGGGGTGTTAGCTGGGATCACGTGACTACTCAAATTTATCTGAATCAGGGACTTCTCTGGTGGTCCAGTGATTAGAATTCTTCACTTCCCCTGCACAGAGTACAGCGTCCATGTGGGTTTCATCCCCGTTGGAGAACTAATAACCTGCATGCTGCATGGTGCAGCCAAGATAAAGAAACAGACAGGAAAAGAAAATTAATGTCTGGATCAAAGACCAAAGAGAGGAAATGGTTTCAGGATATTCTGAGACATGAAAACCTTCTATCACACAGACTTCACAGTTGAAAATATGACAGGATATTATGCAAAGGAATGTATGAACAGAAGATATAGCATGATATTGCAACTGAAAGAAAAGATAATAAAAAGAAAAAACATAGATATATTGTCGGTCCATGTGAACATCAAGGGAAGTGATCCTCTAAAGATGTGAGCTGAAAACGCCCTTGAGACGACAAGCTCTCCTCAAAGGTCTGAATTCAATCGAAATGAAGGATTCTGAGCTCTGATCCATCCCAGGAGCAGCCAGCAGTGGATCGGCACTCCAGGTGTTCTCAATTAGCTGACTCAGAAACCCTGAGTCTCCTTTTTTCTTCATTTCGATACTCAGAACAAAATAAATCTTTTAATGTATTTATTTGTTAAATTGCCATGAATTAAGATGAAAATAAGTAAAAGTTGATTAAAAATGCAAAAAAAAAAATGACTCTTTCACTGTTTCAGTGACCTTGTCTTAGGAAATTTATTTTTTCCATTCAAAATTCTAAAAATTACAAGAACTGCTATCCAGTTTTTTTTCCTCCCTGGGAGAAACAACTGAGTTAGTGAGTAAATATTATACTACAGATTAAATGGGTAAAAGGGTGTCTGAAAAGAAATCACTGAAAATAAACTACTGAGGTACCTTCTTCAGATGAAGTTAAGGGGCATTTGAATGGATTGTCGTCTTAGTATTTAGGAGGAAAAAGCCCACATTGGGGCAGGAGAACATGATAAATACTTTGTGCCGACCTGCTCCTCACCTCAGAATAACAGGAGTCTTTCCAAGGGTCTCTTAGGAAATAGTGTTCCCTTGACTAAACCACACAGTCAATCTTTACTTTTAGAAAATAAATGTTAAGCAGGAGTGAGGGATATGTACCTTGGACAGCTCATCTCATTCTGGATCTCGTGACAAACAGAAAAATAAATAATTGTCACCTTACAATATTGAATGTACTGCAATTTCTCACTTACTTTAAAGGTCAAATGCCCACATCCACATATGCTTCTCTTAAAACAAATCTCATTATCCACATGACAGAAAGCCAGAAAATCTTCTCTCCGCCAACCAGGATACTGAAGATGCCTGCTGTTGTAACTGGTCACATGAGGAACGGCCATTGGTTCATGATGTGTCACGCCAACAGACGCAGGCTATAAAAGAGGCAGCATCCTCTCCAACCCCTTGGACACCCTCAGCTTCTACCGAAGGACCACGAGAGTCAACAAGATGAAGGTTCTGCTGTTCGGTCTTGTCCTTGGTCTGCTTGCTGCCAGTCAAGGTGAAGCTGAGATAGACGCCTCACAGGTACCAGGGGCATTTGAACGTGTTCTGAGCCTGGAAGGAGGTCCTGACGTGTATCAATGTGTGTGTCCCTTTCGAGGTCCAGTCATGTGGATCGCTAAGTCTAGGCATCTCCCTGCAACTCAAAATTGCTCCGTTCGCTGGCCCTATACCTGCTGTTGTGATGTCTGTATCATCTCTACCATCTATTCATTGGCTCTCATGCATGTCCACTGCTCTTATAAAACTGACGGAACAACACATAGCTGTTAGACTAGGGCTCTTGTGTTTGACAAGACAGCTCAAGCTATCTCAGTAATTTCTCAGTTCTTTCCTTTACTTGACTTGAGTTTCCACATGATTTTATACCTAGGGCTGTGTTCATAAAGAAAGGTAACTTCTGCTCAAGCGAAAGGGCAGGGGGACTCCTGAGGGATGATGTTGGGCAGAATTTACAGAGATGGACTAAGATTTCTGAAAGGACTTTCACTTGTAGTTCACAGGAAGATGGTTAACCCATTACATCGCAGCTGAAAACATAGACAGAATCACCGAGGGTGGGCCATTCCATATTTTCACGCGTTACATTGAGTTTGATGAAGAAAATGGCACGGTACACTTACACTTTTATATCAAGTAAGTAAAAAAAAAAAAGAAAGAAAGAAATAAAACACCTATAAACTCTGACCTGAGGGAGGGTGTGTCTTCCCCGTTTGCAGGGAGCTCTCTGGGTGATGTTGAGAGGAAGACACCCTGAGCTGTGGGGCTGAGCAGGGTCTCTGAGCTGGGGGGAGGGCAGTTCCTCTGTGACCCTCCAGGGAATGTCCTGAAGATTCTGCTTAGAGGGGGAATCCAGACGCTCCACTGGCATCAACTCATTAAAGGAGAGAGGGACACAGCAGAGGGAAGAGGCTCATGTCCTTGAGCCCACAGTCCCCACCAGGGCTTGAACCCTTCCTGCAGAATTTGTAAGAGATGATTCCCACTGAGCCCAAAAGTGAGAGCCTGGGGAGAGCACACAGTGAGCTCTGCCCTCGGGGCTTCCTCACGTGATGTTTCATCACCACTGAATTTCCCAAAGCCGTCAGAGCCCCTAGTGACTTTCCCAAGTCCCGTCCTAGGCGCCTGCCAATGCACGTGCCATGAGTTCGATCACTGGGTCGGGAAGATCCCCTGGAGGAGGAAATGGCTACCCACTCCGGTATTCTTGCCTGGAGGATCCCACAGGCAGTGGAGGGGCCTCACAGGCTACAGTCCATGGCGTGGCAAGAGTTGAACACAACTGAGTGGATAACGCTTCCATTTTCATTGTCTAATGAATCACTGCCACGGTTGTGACAACCCGCACGGTTTGTCATGATAGCTATGCCTCTCAGGTTTCAGAGACTGTATAAAGGAAAAGTTCATTCTTGTTCTTTTTTCCTAAAACTCTCGATTTCTCTGTGTTTATTGACTTTACACACTACCTGTTGTGTATCTGCAGGTTATCTTTAGAACTACTAGTCAGACTTAATGTGGAGACAAACCATCCTTGCCACTTGATAGTCACTGTATCTGAGACAGCATATTTTGTCTCCTTTGGAGGTCAAATGTTCACCAGCACTGAGGTGATACCTGACATATTTTCTTGGGTGTCACAAAGAAAAAAAATCTTAATTATATGTCAAATTTTTATTATCTTCATCAACCAACTTAAATATATTTTGTTTTTCAGGAAGAATGGAGAATGCATAGAAAAATATGTCTCAGGCATAAAGAAAGAAACCCATTATGCTGTTGACTGTAAGTATGAATGTTTCACTGGAAAGAGTATGTTCAGGTAGAAATCTTGGTCTCAACTTCCTTCAATAACCCCATACACCTGAATTCTACTCCTACTAAAAATCAGAGGTCAGGGACTGGATCATCTCCCCTCAACAGAGTGTTAATCAATGAGACCAGATCCAGATATCCTAGAGTGTCAGGTTAAGCGGGACTTAGGAAGCATTATATGAACAACGCTAGTAGAGGTGACAGACTTCAAGCTGAGCTCTTTAAAATCCTAAAAGATGATGCTGTTAAAGGGCTGCAAGCAATGTGTCAGCAACTTTGCAAAACTCCGCAGAGGCCACAGAAATGGAAAAGGTCAGTTTCCATTTCAATCTCAGAGAAGGTCAATGACAAAGAATGTTCAAACTACTGCACTTTGTGCTCAATTCTCATGCGAGCAATGTAGTGCTCAAAATCCTTCAAGGTAGAATTCAGTGGTAGGTGATCCGAGAACTTCCAGAAGTATAGGCTTAATTTAGAAAAAGCAGATGAACCAGATCAAATTGTCAACATTCAGTGGATCATTGAGAAAGAGAGGCAATTCCAGAAACAAAAAACAAAATTTTTTTTTTCCCTGCTTCATTGACTATGCTAAAGCCTTTGAGTGTGTGGATCACAATACATGGTGGAAAATTCTTAAAGATATGGGAATACCAGATTACCTGTTTCCTGACAAACCTGTATGTTGATCAGTCAGCAACAGTGAGACGTGGAAGAACAGGTTGGTTCAAAATTGGGAGAAGAGTACAACAAGTTAGTGTGTGCTGTCATGCTGCTTATATAACTTATATGCTGAGTACATCATGCTAAATGCCAGGTTGGATGAATTACAAGCTGGAATCAAGATTGCTACCAGAAATATCAACATCCTCAGATATGCAGATGATACCACTTTAATGGAAGAAAGTGAAGAGGAACTAAAGAGTTTCTTGATGACGGTGCAAGAGGAGACTGAAAATGCTGGTCTGAAACTCAACATTCAAAAACGCTAAGATCATGGCATCTGTTCCCCTCACTTTATGGCAAATAGAAAGGGGAAAGAGTGGAAGCGGTGACAGATTTTATTTTCTTGGGCTCCAAAATCTCTGCAGATTGTGACTGCATTCACATAATTGAAAGATGCTTGCTCCTTAGAAGGAAAGCTATGACAACCAAGATAGCATATTAAAATGCAGAGACATCACTTTGCCAACAAAGGTCTGTATAGTCAACAGTATGCTTTTATTCAATAGTTTTGTATGTATTTGAGAGTTGGACCATAAAGAAGGCTGAGCGCCAAAGAATTGATGCTTTAGAATTGTGGTGCTGGAGAAGCCTCTTGAGAGTCCCTTGGACAGCTGGGAGATCAAACCAATCAATCCTAGAGGAGATCAACCAAGATATTCACTGGAAGGACTGATGCTGAAGTCTCAGTACATTGGCCACCTGATGCAAAGATTTGATTCACTGGAAAAGACCCTGATACTGGGGAAGATTGAAGGCAGGAGGAGAAGGGGACAACAGAGGATGAGACGGTTGGATGGCATCATCGACTCAATGGACATGAATTTGAGCAAACTCTGGAAGATCGTGGAGGACAGAGGAACTTGATGTGGTATGCTTCATGGGGTCATGGAGAGTCAGACATGACATAGTGGTTAAATATCAACAAGAACAATGTGACTAAGCATGAGTGTAGAATTTGTATTTCATAGGGTTCTCACAGATAATTGACAACAGGCTTATGAACTGAGGTCTCGGGGATCTATCTTGAGTTTGCACATCACTGACATTCACTTTTTAAAAACAATCTTAACATGTCTTTGGCCATCCAATCTGGGATGGATGAACTTGAACTCAAGGAAATCATCTTGAGTTCAACCATAAAGGCAGCTTCTATTTAAAGCAATGGGGATACTGGCTCAGCTTTGTATCTCTGAGCTTTTTATAATGGCCCTAAATAACAGTATTATTTTTACATGGCCTAAGAGGAACATATTTGATAAAAATTTAAATATATCAATATGTGATCACAACCCTTGCCCAAACTAAGTAGCAGCACAGTGCATATGCGATGAGCTCAAGTCAGTAAAATCCATGCCTAAAATATTTCCCCATACTTTCATTGATAACTTCTAATATTTGATGTTTTCTAAATTATGCTTTCATTTTCTTATTCCCATTGTATGATTTCCTTTTGCCAAATCATGAATGCTTCCACTGTCTTTACACTTCTCCATTTTTGCAATCCTTTTTAGCTTGATTTTTACCCAATGACTAAACAGGAAGACAAACAGAAGTGCAAGACTTCTTGGAAGGTCTCTTGGGGACCAGCCACTGCAGCCTTCAGGCTTGTCTTGGGGACTGTGAGGTGTCCCCACATCAGGCCCAGGACCAGCAGTGGCCTTGATGGTGTCCTGACGCCCAGAAGATAGGTTTGCTCTCACTGTCCCATCTGTTCATGAACATCACAGTCAATTCAGTGATGCTGCTATGCCCACCTTGGTGAAGCCACAGTGAACCACAGGTGGTCACTGATAATCTGAGGACATGCATAGTCTGAGTTAAGCTGTCATAGCATGAGTGAGGCTGGTGGACGTGGCATGGCCTTGGGAAAATTGCATATTCTTGTCAGGGCTCTGAGACTCCAAATCTGCTCTGGCTGCTTTTTTCTTTTTTCAAGCACACTAATAATTTTCAGTGTTTCAGACACAGAGCAGTGGTGTTTGCATGCTTCGGGAACAGAGATGGGCAGTTTTACATTTCATGTTGCTGAGTGATTGCAGGAAGGTGAGATGGAGGCCAGGAGAGAGAGGATGGATGTAGAGGGTGTAGAGGGGGCACACAGCAGGTCAGAGATGCTTCTTGTACAGACACATGGGGCAGAGTGGATGGGCAGAGCAGAGAGGAGGGGCAGAGCACCAGGTGGGGAAGGAGGTCACCTCTAGGTGGTCACTGCCTACACGTCCCAGCAGCTAAACTGTCTTCACACCAACAGACATGGCAGTGGATTATATCATACCCTAGACTGAGGGGCTTGGAAAACACAACACTTACAGTGTTCAAAACGTTGCCTGGCCTGACGTGGGCACTCAGGAACAGAAGGTAATGAACACAAGGTAGGTTGATTTTGATCAAGAGAAACCAATTTCATGGCTGGGGTAACAGAAATACAAAGAACTTTAGAACCTGTATTTGATAACACGATCATAATGTTTTAAAACACTCTCAGGAACTTCCCTGGTGGTCAGGGGATAAGAATTCTGCCTGCCAGGGCAGGAGATGTAGGTTTGATCCCTAGTCTGAGAAAATCCCACATGCCATGTGACATCTAAGCTCATGCATCACAACTACTGTGCCTGCACTCTAGAGCCCCTGAGTTGCAACTACTGAAACCCATGCACCCTAGAGCCTGTGCTCAGCAACAAGAGAAGTCACTGCAATGAGAAGTCCATGCGTCACAACTAGACTGTACTTCACAGTCACCACAAGGAGAGAAAGCCCATGGCCAGCAACAAAGACTCAGCAAGTCAAAAAACAAAGCAGAAAAAATCTGTGGGGTTCATTAGAACACACGTTCTAGAAAACATCTTGGTAAGACAGCAAGGAGTGACTTGTTCACTTTAGGAAAGGGTGGGGATGAGGAAAATCATGCCTCCTTTCCTTGGCATGGAAAACGGGAGCACTCTGTGCATGCATGATGTGAGTGGGTCCATACATGATGGGCCGTTCTTCATGCCCACCCTGTGCAACAACAATCTAACTGACAATAAGTTAAGGTGGGGCTGTTTGTATCTTTTCTCTCTCACACAGATGCGGGTCACAATGAATTTAGCATCATTAATGGGGGCGAGAACGCTCTCGTAACATATAATCTCAACGTGGATGGACATGGCAAGGAGACAAAAATGGTGGGATTATTTGGTAGGTATGACATCGTAAAATTCCCACTGACATGGTAATGTTACATGTCCACTGTCAGGACTTTCTCAGAATATCAGGAGGTGCTGACAGTATTCAGTATTCAGCGTGCAAGGCCTGCATCTTTATGCTCACTGAATTAAGGATCCTGGAAGGTGAACTACCAAGAAACAGGAGGTCATAGGGTGCAGAATGTCACATCATCAGACATTTCAAAATGATTCCTATCTGTTGAAATTTTAAAAATGAAGTTTTACTGGAATCTTTTTTTAAAAAAAAAACATGTCAACTAATATCAAGCCATGGGTATAATCAGGCTGAATTTATTTCATTTTAATATTTTTATTTATTTTTTAATTGAAGGATCACTGCTTTATCGAATTGTGTTGTTTTCTGTCAAATATCGACATGAATCAGCCATAGGTATAAATATGCTTGTGTGAAAGCTGCTCAGTCGTGTCTGACTCTTTGCGACTGGAATTCTCCAGGCCAGAATACTGGAGTGGGTAGACTTTCCCTTCTCCAAGCGATCTTCCAACCCAGAGGTCAAAACCAGATCTCCCACATTGCAGGAGGGATCTTTAAGTGCAGAGGTGCAAGGGAAGCCCATAGGGATACATATGTCCCCTCTCTTTTGAAACTCCCTCCCATCTCCCTCCCACCCCTCTACGTTGATGCAGGGCCCCTGTTTGAGTTCCCTGAGACAGACAGCAAATTTCCGTTGGCTATCTATTTTACAGATGGTCATGTAAGTTTCCATGTTACTCTCTCTGTACGTCTCACTGTCTCCTCTCCTCTCCTCATGTCCATAAGTCTGTTCTCTATGACTGTTTTTCCACTGATGCCCTGCAAATAGGTTCATTATCAGTACCATCTTTCTAGATTCCAGATGTATGCAGATTCCGTATGTATGTGTTAGTATACGATATCAGTTTTCTGATGCACTGTAAGCCTTGGAACAGACACTTGTAAGATTAATCTTTCTCCTGTTCCATGATTCAAATGCATTGTTCTTATGAACACTGACATCGCCCCCTCAAGTAACCACGCAGAAGCACTGACAGGTGTGTGTGCCATGGAGACAACAGAGGTCTATTTCAGAAAAGGTTATTGGGTAGAGTGGTAGGTTCATGAAAGAGTAAATCACCCCCTGTCATTATATGCAAAGTGGTGAATGTGTCCGTGGAAAGGGAGAAAGGTGTTTCCTATTAAACTGGGTTTAGAAACAGATATGAGTGGCAGGTACATATACGAGGAGGGTGTGAGTAGCAAGTAGGTTCCATATTAGGGTCAACTGAACCCCAGAGTCATGGAGATCCTGGCAAATTTTGGCAGTCCAGCTTCTGATGCTGAGGGGTAGAGTGTCCTACTCACCAAGTTGGACTGGGGTCAATTCTTAAGGCAGAAAGCACATGTCTGTGTCATGGAAACCATTTGAAGCTCTTAGATTATGCAAGTGAACATCTGATTGGCAGGTTCCATTTCCTCTTCTGTAGATTCAGGAATCAGAGAAGGCAATGGAACCCCACTCCACTACTCTTGCCTGGAAAATCCCATGGACGGAGGAGCCTGGTAGGCTGTAGTCCATGGGGTCGCGAAGAGTCGGACACGACTGAGCGAATTCACTTTCACTTTTCACTTTCATGCATTGGAGAGGGAAATGGCAACCCACTCCAGTGTTCTTGCCTGGAGAATCCCAGGGACGGCAGAGCCTGGTGGGCTGTCGTCTACAGGGTTGCACAGAGTCAGACACAACTGAAGCGACTTATCAGCAGCAGCAGAATTCAGGAATATCCGTGGGTTCCCAGGGGTCAATAATTCTCCTTTTTGCACGGTGATTTTACAGGCAAAGGAGATGATGTTGATTCGCAATGGGAAGAGGAGTTCAAAAACGCGGTGACAGAAAATGGGATTCCAGAAGAAAATATCCTGAATTTCATCCATAATGGTAACGGAATTATACTTTTTTCCCTGGCAATGCTTTTCACCCTGTGTGTAAATATCAGGAAACAAATCAGCTTAATCAAAATTTCTTCTTCCACAAGTAATCTCTTTTAAGATTCGTTGTTTAAAAAAAGAAAGAAGCCTTCAAAATACTGGGGAATGTTAGTAATTGGTGCCTATTTTAGTTCTCTCATTTTGTTTTTCCCCAGATAACTGTCCAGATGAGTGAAAAGACGTGACTCTGACACTTTTGTAAGTAAACGTGGTCCGTTATTAATGGTGACCCTTCATGGTGAAGCAATAAGGAAACACTGTTATTTCATACGTGTGAAATGTTTGTCCCAACAATTTAAACGTGTCACTAAACAATTTTTTGTTCCATAATTTCGCTGCTCTTGAACCATATTAAATTGCAAAGAGTTTGGTTGATTAATGCTGAGCAGCTGTGGTGAGAGTCTTGTCCTGCAGGAATCTTGCAGACCAAAATCATCAGGGAAAAGCAGGAATCCCCATGAGTTGGTGGAAACTATTAACCACGTGTTAATAGTCAATCCAGACCTCATGGTTATCCCCACACATACCTCCTCCAGGAGAATCAGTATTAAAGAGAGCCCTGGGCTTCCCTGATAACTCAGTTGGTATAGAATCTGCCTGGAATGCAAGAGAACCCAATTCGATTCCTAGGTTGGGAAAATCTGCTGGAGAATGGATAGGCTACCCACTCCAGTATTCTTAGGCTTCCCTTATGGCTCAACTGGGGAGACCTGGGATTGATTCCTGAGTTGGGAAGATGCTTTGGAAAAGGGGAAAGCTTCTCCAGTATTCTGGCCTAGAGAATTCCATGCACTGTCATGGTCCAAGGGATTGCAAAGAGTTGGACATGACTGAGTGACTTTCACTTTCAGGGTTTCTGCAAGACCAGTGTTTAATCTCATATCATTCTGACAGAACAAGTAAAGGCCTTCCAACTGCATTCTCTGAAATCTGCATTTGCTTTATATTCCTACTCAGAAGATGTTCCAAAAGTGAGATGCTTGAACTTTCTAAAATAAGACAACCTCAGAGAATGACACTGATCTAGGCTAAACTATGGCTTTTAATGTTCTGCCGAGAAAGAAACTTAAGGAAAAAAAAAATACTAAAAGCACTAGCTTTCAGGTGAATATGATAACAAAGAAGTGGTATGTATATTCAATGGAACATTACTCCGCCATAAGAAGAAACAAATAACTCCATTTACAGCAACTTGGATGGACCAGGAGATTTGTCACGCTGAGTGAAATATGTCAAAAAGAGAAAGACAAATACCATAAATGTCGCTTATAGTTTGCAGTTCAGTTCAGTCTTTCAGTCATATCTGACTCTTTGTGACCCCATGGACTGCAGTATGTCAGGTTTCCCTGTCCATCATGAACTCCCAGACCTTGCTCAAACTCATGTCCATTGAGTCAGTGATGACATCCAACCATCTCATCCTCTGTCAATCCCTTCTTCTCCCACCTTCAATCATTCCCAGCATCAGGGTCTTTTCAAATGAGTCATCTCTTTGCATCAGGTGGCCAACGTAATGGAGTTTCAGCTTCAGCATCAGTTCTTCCAATGAATATTCAGGACTGATTTCCATTAGGATGGACTGGTTGGATCTCCTTGCAGTCCAAGGGCCTATCAAGGTATCAAGGGTCTTTCCCAACACCACAGTTCAAAGACATCAATTCTTTGGTGCTCAGCTTTCCTTATAGTCCACCTCTCACTTCAGTGGAGATAAAAGCCATGGTTTATTCAGATGGTAATGAATCTGCCAACAATGCAGGAGACACGCATTCGATCCCTGGGTCAGGATGATCCCCTGGAGAGGGAAATGGCAACACACTCCAGTATTCTTGCCTGGAGCATCTCCAAGACAGAAGAACATTTTGGGTGACAGTCCACGGGGTCACAGAGAGTCAGACGTGACAGAGTGACTTTGACTTTCACATATATATCACTTTTGCATGGAATCAAAACATGACATGGAGGAACTTATTTACAAAACAAAAACAGACGCACAGAGGTGGAGAACAGAGCTGTGGTTGCCAAGTGGGAGGGGGCTGGGGAAGAGAAGGATTGGGAGGTTTGTAGTTGAAAAGCGAAAGTGAAAGAAAGGTTCCTTGCTGTCATGTCGGACTCTCAGCGACGCCATGGAACATAGCCCTCCAATCTCCTCTGTCCATACGGTTGCCTGGATTCTCCAGGCAAAAATCCTGGCCTGGGTCCATTCCCTTCTATAGAGGATCTTACCAACACAGGGATCAAACCTGGGTCCCCTGAATCATAGGCAGATCCTTACCGTCTGAGAAGTTTGAGGTTAGTAGATGCAAACTGTTATATACAGGAAGGATAGAGAACAAGGTCCAACTTCATAGCACAGTGGACTATATGCAATACTCTGTAAAACTTAAATGGGAAAAGAGTCTGAAAAAGAATAGATACTAACTATTGTATGTATAATCACTTGGCTGTACCCCTGAAATTAATGCAAAAGACAAAAGTTGCAGGGTTAGAATTGTCTGCTCCAATTACAGAGCCTGAAAATCATCTTTAGATGAAGCACCACCATGTACATGCATTGTGAAATCATTACTCATAGAATCAATCCCCAGTGGGAAATCTCCAACCATATGTACATCCTGGGGACAACTCCACAGGGAAACTGTCATCACAGAGATGTGGAGTGTTGAGGTCCATCTGGAATTGGATATTGAATCAGCTACCAATTCCCTATTTCCTGGACAGCCTACTGCCTGAGGCTCACCTCAGTCAACTGTCACACAGTCGACTCTACTAAACCTTTGGTTCTGTTTTTTTCCACCTGCAGAAAGAGTCACAGAGACCAGACATATCCTCATCTCCATGGACTCAAGATCAACAACATGAAGACAACTTTCCTGGTTCCTGATTAACATGATCCTGCTCTCTTCACACTCACACTCCTTATCCCATCTCATCTCTCCCAGTCACCAAATCATGTCCTGGTTGGTGTTATTTGATTGCTGAGGGCTTAAATAAATCGATTTAATATCTGCCCTGCACACGCATGTCTATGTAAAAGTCACCTCATTTAAAACACATAAATGTCCATATTAAGTACCCAGAAAATTGTGCCTTTCATAGGACTGGTGTTCATCAGAGACAATGCTTACGTAGATTTGGTAGACATGCCCTCAGGTGTCCAGGGAAGAGGGAGAAAATAGACTAAAGTGTCATGGGACAAGGTTATGGATCCTCTCACCATATGGGCTTATCTGGTGGCTCAGATGGTCAAAAATCTGCCTGCAAGGCAGAAGACCCAGATTCTATCCTTGGATCATGAAGATCCTCTGGAGAAGGAAATGGTAACCCACTCCAATATTTCCTGAAGAATGCCATGGGCAGAGGAGCCTGGTTGGCTAAAGTCCATAGGATCCTAAAGAGTTGCACACACCTGAGCAACTAACACTTTCACTTTAGCCTACTGTATGGAAGGGGCAGTCTGATCAGGGAAAAGTCCCTCAGAAGGATCTTATTTATTCCCAAGAAAGGAACGTACGTTCCACTCACTAAGGTTTACTCAAGGAAAACGCAGGATGACGTTACCCTAGCTGAGGGGAAGTGTGTAGTCTGACATCACCAGGACCTGTAGTTGAGCTGAAGGACTCATATTTCTGAACAGGTGAAAGAGAAGGAATCAAAGATGGGGCGGCAGCTGACACTTGAGAGCCAAATGAGGCAGCGGTTACTGAACCACAGTTCACTGGACCTAAAGATGGTCTTCCAGCCTATTATGCTTCAAACAGCAGTGGACGTGAGCATTTCCAAGGACTGTCCATTCCCTCGATAATGGGCAGAGCACGCTGATCAGCACCCCTACAGTACTCAGAGTGGTTAGAATCCAAAAGTTCTATCAAGCACTCAAGATACAGAGATAGTTATGGGACTTCCATGGTGGCCCAGGGGTTACAAATCCACAAGCCAGGACAGGGGACAGGGCTTTGATTCCTGGTCCAGGAAGATTCCACATGCCAGGATGCAGCTGAGCCCATGAGACAGAACTACTGAACCTGCGCTCCAGAGCCTCTGCTCCATAACAAGAGAAGCCACTGAAATGAGAAGCCCACACATGGCAACTGGTGAGTAGCCACCACTTGCCACAACTAGAGAAAGATTTCATGTAGCAGAGAAGACCCAACATAGCAAAAATAAACAGATAACTCTTTAAGAAAAAATGATGTAGAACTTATTCCAAGGGTTGGATCAAAACTCAGACATTTGGTCCAAGTCCTAGGAAAATAATACCAGCCCCAAGCAATATGTAAGAGAATACATGTTTTAGTTCCTACATAGACACGGCCTCCAAATGGGCTACAGCTGGCCATTGACAAGGCAACCGCAATGAATATTTCCATGGGTTGGTTGGGAGTCATGGATGTCAGGGACAATGTTTAAATTCTCCCCCTTGTATGCAGTTGGAGTTCTAACTCTGGTCCTCATGGAATGTCTGGAAATGCTGGATTGGATGGGTGGATACACACAGATACAACTGCACCAGAGTAAGAGGCTGAACATCTTAAGAAACACTGAAAAGGTAGAGCTAGCATAACCAAGTCAAAAACTGTGAATTATCATATACACATGAATGTGTATACATCCCTATGTACACACGCACATATATATACATATATTAATACAAACATATGTGTTCCTGTGTATATTCATAACATCAACATTAATAAGAAAAAACAAAAAAGTTTCCGTCTTTCCTCTTATTAGTTTTTAATTTTTTTTTAAATAATTGGAGGCTAATCACTTTACAATATTGCAGTGCTTTTTGCCATACATTGACATGAATCACCCATGGGTGTACATGTGTTCTCCTGTCCCCAAACCCCTCCCACCTTCCTCCACATTCCATCCCTCTGATTTGTCCCAGAGCAATGGTTTTGAGTGCTCCATCTCATGCATTGATCTAGGGCTGGTTATCTACTTCACATATGGTAATATACATGTTTCAATGCTACTCTCTCAAATTATCCCACCTTACTTTCACCCACAGAGTCCAAAACTTTGTTCTTTACATCTGTGTCTCTTTTGCTGTCTCTCATATAGGGTCATCATTATCACCTTTCCAAATTTCATATATATGCATTAATATACTATATTGGTGTTTTTCTTTCTCACTTACTTCACTTTGTATAATAGGCTCCAGTTTCATCCACCTCACTAGAACTGATTCAAATTTTAATAACTGAGTAATATTTCATTGTGTATATGTACCACAACTTTCTTATACATTTGTCTGCTGATGGACATCTAGGATGGTTCCATGTCCTAGCTATTATAAATAGTGCTGTGATGAACATTGGGGTACACATGTCTCTTTCAATTCTGGTTTCCTCAGTGTGTGTAACAGGAGTGGGATTGCTGGGTCATATGGCAGTTCTATTTCCAGTTTTTTATGGAATTTCCACACTGTTCTCCATAGTGGCTGTAGTAGTTTGCATTCCCACCGACAGTGTAAGAGGGTTCCCTTTTCTCCACACCCTCTCCAGCATTTATTGCTTGTAGACTTTTGGATAGCAGCCATCCTGACTGGCGTGTAATGGTACCTCATTGTGGTTTTGATTTGCATTTCTCTGATAATGAGTGATGTTGAGCATCTTTTCATGTGTTTGTTAGCCATCTGTATGTCTTCTTTGGAGAAATGTCTGTTTAGTTCTTTGGCCCATTTTTTGATTGGGTCATTTATTTTTCTGAAATTGAGCTGCAGGAGTTGCTTGTATATTTTTGAGATTAATCCTTTGTCTGTTGCTTCATTTGCTATTATTTTCTCCCAATCTGAGGGCTGTCTTTTCACCTTGCTTATAGTTTCCTTAGTTGTGCAAAAGCTTTTAAGTTTCATTAGGTCCCATTTGTTTATTTTTGCTTTTATTTCCAATATTCTGGGAGGTGGGTCATAGAGGATCTGCTGTGATTTATGTCGGAGAGTGTTTTGCCTATGTTCTCCTCTAGGAGTTTTATAGTTTCTGGTCTTACATTTAGATCTTTAATCCATTTTGAGTTTATTTTTGTGTATGGTGTTAGAAAGTGTTCTAGTTTCATTCTTTCAAGTGGTTGACCAGTTTTCCCAGCACCACTTGTTGAAGAGGTTGTCTTTTTCCATTGTAATCCCTTGCCTCCTTTGTCAAATAAGTTGTCATAGGTTCGCGTCTGATTTATCTCTGGGCTTTCAATTCTGTTCCATTGATCTATATTTCTGTCTTTGTGCCAGTACCATACTGTCTTGATGACTGTGGCTTTGTAGTAGAGACTGAAGTCAGGCAGGTTGATTCCTCCAGTTCCATTCTTCTTTCTCAAGATTGCTTTGGCTATTCGAGGTTTTTTTGTATTTCCATACAAATTGTGAAATTATTTGTTCTAGTTCTGTGGAAAATACCATTGGTAGCTTGATAGGGATTGCATTGAATCTATAGATTGCTTTGGGGTAGTATAGCCATTTTGACAATATTGATTCTTCCAATCCATGAACACGGTATATTTCTCCATCTGTTTGTGTCCTCTTTGATTTCTTTCATCAGTGTTTTATAGTTTTCTATGTATGGGTCTTTTGTTTCTTTAGGTAGATGTACTCCTAAGTATTTTATTCTTTTTGTTGCAATGGTGAATGGTATTGTTTCCTTAATTTCTCTTTCTGTTTTCTCATTGTTAGTGTATAGGAATGCAAGGGATTTCTGTGTGTTAATTTTTATATCCTGCAACTTTACTATATTCATTGATTAGCTCTAGTAATTTTCTGGTAGAGTCTTTAGGGTTTTCTATGTAGAGGATCATGTCATCTGCAAACAGCAAGAGTTTCACTTCTTCTTTTCCTATCTGGATTCCTTTTACTTCTTTTTCTGCTCTGATTGCTGTGGCCAAAACTTCCAACACTATGTTGAATAGTAGTGGTGAGAGTGGGCACCCTTGTCTTGTTCCTGATTTCAGGGGAAATGCTTTCAATTTTTCACCATTGAGGGTAGCTTGCTGTGGGTTTGTCATATATAGCTTTTATTATGTTGAGGTATGTTCCTTCTATTCCTGCTTTCTGGAGAGGTTTTAATCATAAATGGTGTTGAATTTTGTCAAAGGCTTTTTCTGCATCTTTTGAGATAATCATATGGTTTTTATCTTTCAATTTGTTAATGTGGTGTATTATATTGATTGATTTGTGGATATTAAAGAATCCTTGCATTCCTGGGATAAAGCCCACTTGGTCATGTTGTATGATTTTTTAATATGTGTTGGATTCTGTTTGCTAGAATTTTGTTAAGGAGTTTTGCATCTATGTTCATCAGTGATACTGGCCTGTAGTTTTCTTCTTTTGTGGCATCTTTGTCTGGTTTTGGAATTAGGGTGATGTTGGCCTCATAGAATGAGTTTGGAAGTTTACCTTCTTCTGCAATTTTCTGGAAGAGTTTGAGTAAGATAGGTGTTAGCTCTTCTCTAAATTTTTGGTAGAATTTAGCTGTGAAGCCATCTGGTCCTGGGCTTTTGTTTGCTGGAAGATTTCTGATTACAGTTTCGATTTCCTTGCTTGTGATGGCTCTGTTAAGATCTTCTATTTCTTTCTGGTTCAGTTTTGGAAAGTTATACTTTTCTAAGAATTTGTCCATTTCTTCCAAGTTGTCCATTTTATTGGCATAGAGCTGCTGGTAGTAGTCTCTTATGATCCTTTGTATTTCAGTGTTGTCTGTTGTGATCTCTCCATTTTCATTTCTAATTTTGTTAATTTGGTTCTTCTCTCTTTGCTTCTTAATGAGTCTTGCTAATGGTTTGTCAATTTTGTTTATTTTTCAAAAAACCAGCTTTTAGCTTTGTTGATTTTTGCTATGGTCTCTTTAGTTTCTTTTGCATTTATTTCTGCCCTAATTTTTAAGATTTCTTTCCTTCTGCTAACCCTGGGGTTCTTCATTTCTTCCTTCTCTAATTGCTTTAGGTGTAGAGTTAGGTTATTTATTTGGCTTTTTTCTTGTTTCTTCATGTGAGCCTGTAATGCTATGAACCTTCCCTTAAGCACTGCTTTTACAGTGTCCCATAGGTTTTGGGTTGTTGTGTTTTCATTTTCATTCATTTCTATGCATATTTTGATTTCTTTTTTGATTTCTTCTATGATTTGTTGGTTATTCATAAACGTGTTATTTAGCCTCCATATGTTTGAATTTTTAACAATTTTTTTTTCCTGTAATTGAGATCTAATCTTACTGCACTGTGGTCAGAAAAGATGACTGGAATGATTTCAATTTTTCTGAATTTCCCAAGGCTAGATTTATGGCCCAGGATGTGATCTATTCTGGAGAAGGTTCCATGTGCACTTGAGAAAAAGTTGAAATTGGTTGTTTTGGGGTGAAATGTCCTATAGATATCCATTAGGTCTAGCTGGTCCATTGTGTCATTTAAAGTTTGTGCTTCCATGTTAATTTTTTGTTTAGTTGATCTATCCATAGTTGTTAGTGGGGTATTAAAGTCTCCCACTGTTATTGTGTTACTATTAATTTCCTTTTTCATACTCGGTAGCATTTGCCGTACCTATTGCGGTGCTCCTATGTTGGGTGCATATATATTTATAATTGTTATATCCTCTTCTTGGATTGATCCTTTGATCATTATGTAGTGTCCTTCTTTGTCTCTTTTCACATCCTTTATTTGAAAGTCTATTTTATCTGATATGAGTATTGCGACTCCTGCTTTCTTTTGTTCTCCACTTGCGTGAAATATTTTTTTCCAGCCCTTCACTTTTAGTCTGAATGTGTCTCGTGTTTTGAGGTGGGTCTCTTGTAGACAGCATATATAGTGGTCTTGTTTTTGTATCCATTCAGCCAGTCTTTGTCTTTTGGTTGGGGAATTCAACCCATTTACATTTAAGGTAATTATTGATAGGTGTGGTCCCGTTGCCATTTACTTTGTTGTTTTGGGTTCATGTTTATACAACCTTTCTGCATTTCCTGTCTAGAGAAGGTCCTTTAGCATTTGTTGAAGAGCTGGTTTGGTGGTGCTGAATTCTCTCAGCTGTTGCTTATCTGTAAAGCTTTTGAATTCTCCTTCATATCTGAATGAGACCCTTGCTGGGTACAGTAATCTAGGTTGTAGGTTATTCTCTTTTATTACCTTAAGTATGTCCTGCCATTCCCTTCTGGCCTGGAGGGTTTCTATTGATAGATCAGCTGTTATCCTTATGGGAATCCCTTTGTGTGTTATTTGTTGTTTCTCCCTTGCTGCTTTTAATATTTGTTCTTTGTGTTTGATCTTTGTTACTTTGATTAATATGTGTCTTGGGGTGTTTTGCCTTGGGTTTATCCTGTTTGGGGCTCTCTGGGTTTCTTGGACTTGGGTGCCTATTTCCTTCCCCATTTTAGGGATGTTTTCAGCTATTATCTCCTCGAGTATTTTCTCATGGCCTTTCTTTTTGTCTTCTTCTTCTTTGACTCCTATGATTCGAATGTTGGGGCATTTCACATTGTCCCAGAGATCCCTGAGGTTGTCCTCATTTCTTTTGATTCTTTTTTCTTCTTTCCTCTCTGCTTCATTTATTTCCACCATTTTATCTTCTACCTCACTTATCCTATCTTCTGTCTCCGTTATTCTACTCTGGGTTCCCTCCAGAGTGTTTTTGATCTCATTTATTGCATTATTCATTTTTAATTGATTCTTTTTTATTTCTTCTAGGTCTTTATTAAACATTTCTTGCATCTTCTCAATCTTTGTCTCCAGGCTATTTTTCTGTAACTCCATTTTGTTTTCAAGATTTTGGATCATTTTTATTATCATTATTCTAAATTCTTTTTCAGGTAGATTCCCTATCTCCTCCTCTTTTGTTTGACTTGGTGGGCATTTTTCATGCTCCTTTACCTGCTGGGTATTTCTCTGCCTTTTCATCTTGTTTAGATTGCTGTGTCTGGACTGGGCTTTCTGTGTTCTGGAGGTCTGTGGTTCCTTTTTATTGTGGAGGTTTTACCCAGTGGGTGGGGTTGGACAATTGGCTTGTCAAGGTTTCCTGGTTGGGGAAGCTTGTGTAGGTGTTCTGGTGCATGGAACTAGATTTCTTCTCTCTGGAGTGCAATGGAGTGCCCAGTGATGAGTTTTGAGATGTGTCTATGTGTTAGGTGTTGGGCAGCCTGTATGTTGGTGTTCAGGGCTATGTTCCTGCGTTGCTGGAGAATTTGCATGGTATGTCTTGCTCTGGAACTTATTGGCTCTTGGGTGGTGGTTGGTTTCAGTGTAGGTATGGAGGCTTTTGGATGGTCTCTTATTACTTAAAGTTCCATGTAGTCAGGAGTTTTCTGGTGTTCTCAGGTTTTGGGCTTAAGTCTCCTGCCTCTGGATTTCAGTTTTATTCTTCCAGTAGTCTCAAGACTTCTCCTACTATACAGCACTGCTAATAAACCTTCTAGGTTAATGGCTAAAGATTCTCCCCCTTGAGGGATGCCCAGAGAGGTTCACAGAGTTACATGAAGAAGAGGAGAGGGAGGAGGGAGATAGAGAGGAGCAGGAGGAGAAAAGGGGGACTCAAGAGGAGAGAGACCGATATGCAGTTGTCTGTTCCCAGAGTGTTCTCCATAGCCCAGACACCCACCAAGATTCACTGAATTGGATTGGGAAGAGAAGGGGAAAGGAGGAAATAGAGGTGTTCTGAGGTAGAAAAAGGAGAGTCAAGATTGGGAGAGAATAATCAACACACTCCTGTATAAAAATGGGAACTGAATACTGGACTCTTAAATGTCCACAATTTATATCATATGCTGAAAAACAAAGATTAAAAGTCTAGAGTAGAGGTTAGACTCTTAAAAATGCTATATTCAAAACAAAAACAAAAACACACACAAAAATTTTAGAAATATATATGAAGTTCAGTTTAAAAATAGGGCTTCTCTCCTTTTTTTTGTAAGGTTATAGTGTAATGAAAATGAAAATTAAGGAGTAGTAGAGGAGTAATAGAGGACTTTAAAAAGAAATAAGAGAAAACGAAAAATAGAAAATAGAAGAGAAAAAGGAATAAAAAAAAAAAAGAAAAAAAAAACACAAGAAAAAAATTTTTTTCCTAATTAAGAAAATCGTAAAAATCTATGAAAATGAAAGTTAAGGAGTAATGGGGGAGTAGTAGGGAATTTTAAAAGAAAATAAAAGAGAAAAAATAAAAAATAAATTTTTTTTCCTTTACTTAAAAAAAAAAAAAAGTAAAAATATATCTAGGAATTTCTCTGGAGCTGTTGTGGTCAGTGTGGGTTCAGTTCTGTTTCAGATAGCTCCTCGTTCCAGCTTACACTTCTCGATATCTACAGGCCCGTTCCAGTGTAGTCGGTATTACCTACAGGGATTTTAATCTGTTGCATCAGTCCGTTCTGAAGCTGTTCCCTTTGTTTATTTGGCTTTTGTTTGCCGGTCTCTTCAGTGCCTAATTTCCGCCCTGACACAGGCGGGCGGAGGTGGTCTCTTATTCAGGTTGCTAGTTCCGTCGTGCTGCGGGGAGGGGCTGGCTCTGCTTTCCTGTCTACACTGCTCAGGCTTCTGGCTGTTCTATATGGAGTGTGCCCTGCGCTGCGCACGATTCGAGCCCTCAGGTGTTCCACAAAAGCGTGGAACAAACAGCCGCGCCTGCATTTTGTGCCTACACCGTCCGAGTGGCTCAGGCAGCCAGGAGCTTGACGGGCGCACTCTCCCCGGGTGCAGCGT